>NC_137800.1:70841063-70904604 GCF_963383645.1 Muscardinus avellanarius
ATCTTTCAAACAGCAAGGAAGAAAACTAATTGGAGACGAGGTCAGAGAACTCAGGTACCCAAGGTGCCTCCAAGTGTCTTTCTCCAGTCCTTTTTATTCTCTGACACATCTCTTACCCATGACTTAAACATATTCTGCATTATGCCACAAGTGAAAAATTACAGGCAAGCTTCTAGTAATTCAGCTCATTCATACATCAAATATTTGCCGAGCTCCTGTTTGCAGTGTGCTGGGTACCATGCTAGAAGCTGGGAAGGCAGAGCAGAGAGAAATGAACAATGTGATCGTTCCTGCCTTTGAGAAACTCAGGAATGAGTGGGGGAGAAAAACATGAAACACAATGATGAGAACTCTCAGCATCATAGGGACTAAACTGGCATTGCTGTAGGGCATCCTCCTCAAACTCGGGGGTGGACTTTGCCCAATTCAGGGATAAGAGATGTGGCCTTGGGCTTGGTCAAGGTCATGAATAAGACCTCAAAAATGGACCCACTGAGAACTTTTAAATAGGAAAATAAAACAAAAAGTCTGTTTCTAAGGGTCAGGAAGTACCAAGGGAACTTAATTCCTGGGGATCTAGGTCAAGCTAAGAAGAACCTTGGGAGAGATTTAAACTGGAAGCTTGTGGAATCCAAATTTATAGCAGCACTCACAGGACTTGGGAATCCCAGAGCTAAAAGTAAACATCTTCCCCTCCCCTCCATGACACTGGAATCACCAGGACATTGATAGAAGCAAATTCAAAAGAATGAGAAATAAAAAAGCATAAGTTCACAATAAAAATCCAAATAAATGAATAAATTAGACTACAATAGGAAGAGTCAGCAAATACCAAAAAGAAAGAACTAGGAGGGAGGGAGGGAGGGAGGGAGGGAGGGAGGGAGAGAGAGAGAGAGAGAGAGAGAGAGAGAGAGAGAGAGAGAGAGAGAAAGAGAAAGAGAGAGATTGAGAGAGAAGAGAGAAGAGAGTTGAAGGTTTCTATCAAATATATGAGCTTACAATAAAAAGAAAATTTAAAAACTAAAAAAAAGCCATAGTGAAAGAAGGGGCTACTACGAAAAACAACTTTAACACATAAAGACAGACTAGTAAGAAAATAAAGTGCCTAGAAATAAAAACTGTAGTCTTTGAAATTGAACACTACATGTTTGGATTAAATAACAGAGTGGACACAAAGAGAGAATGAATACTTTGGGGGATCTAAGGAAATCCCTCAGAATAAAGCCCAGAGAAATAGTGACATGAAAAATGATATAATCAGGGACAAAGATGACAATGAAAACAACTGTAATGATATTTAGCACTTAAGTTCCTAATGTATACCAAACGCTGTTCACATTGTTTCTTTGTATGTTAGTTCACTCAAGTCCCACAGTGACCCTCTAAGTACTAGTACTAGTCTCAGTTTTACAGATAAGAAAACTCACCATAGAGAAGCCAAGTGAGAGGACATAAGTCTAGGGAGAGAAGTGAAAACTCTTCTGTGTTTTCCCCATGGCTGTGTCTCCATCCTTACCTGGGTCCACTTGCATTGTCTCTTTCCCCCATCTCAACACCTGCTTGCTATCCGCCCACTGTCTCTTTTGGGCTGACTGTGGAGCAGTAGCCATGGCCCTATACATTACTTAGCATCCTTTCCCACCTTTCCTTGACTTCTCTTTTTTATCAATCTGATCACACTGGCTTTTTACTTTCAAAATAAATCTTTAGTAATTAGTGGCGGCCACAAGATCCAGGGGACCAGGCAAAGCAAATTCTCCATCATTTCCTCAGGAGATGGGAAGTTTTCTTCCTTGGAGAAGTGAAATCCAAAATGCCTGAATTTCTGCACACAAGCATGAACCAGAACTGAGGCACCCTGTTCTGAGAGGCTAGGCAGTGCGGGGTGTTGCAATGAGAAACTGTTGATGGGGAGAAAAGAATTAGAGATGGATTCTAAGAAGATGCAGAAAAATATTTTTAAGCTATGATTAATTCCAGGAAACATGAAAATGTGTTTAAAATGGGAAGTATAATTATAGAATTCCAATGAACCCTTTTAGCAAAATCAAAATGATGTAAAAATGAATATTTGACAAAATATGATATAAAAGTGGAGGAGGGAAAGGAAAGCAGGAAGATATGAGAGCTCAGTATTCTGCCATAATATACAATTATTAAAAAGTATTATATAATAATGAATTAAGAGACCAATGGAAGGTCAGGCATGGCATCCCTATAATCCTAGTACTTGGGGGACTGAGGAGGATTGCAGGCTTGAGCCCAGCTTCAGCAACTTAATAACTAAGACTCTTTCTCAGCAACCTAGTGAGACTATGTTTTAAAATAACAACTTTTGAGAGTGTAGATTTAAGGTATAATGCTCCTGGATTCAAGATTCAATCCCCAATAACACACACATACATACAGTATTATAAGCATAATATTTAAAAATGTAGAGATGAGGACCATAAAGATTATCTCATAAAAAAGGGTAGAAAAGTGTTATCTCTGGGAAAGTTCTGGATGGGAGATTTATTCTATTTTTAGGACCAATGAAAACATTTAACTATTTACATACATTTCTCTTTTGTGTATGTATGTGTAATACTGGGAGCTGTAGCTAGAGGCATTCAAGCTCTGAGAGACACTCCCATCCCTATTTTATTATTTATTTTGAAACAGATTCTGGCTAAGTTACCACATACCAGCTTCAAACCTGCAATCCTCCTATCTCAGTTGCCTGGCTTATTTAGATATATTTCTTAGATAATAATAATAATGAAACTACACAGAGGGTGATGCTAGTAATCACAGAAGACTTTGAGTTGACTATTCATGGGCCCTCACCAAATGAACTAATCACATAACAGGGAAGAAAGACAATAAACCAAGAAGGCAAGAGTAAGAGTCAATAGGCAGATATGAGACTGGTACCAATGATTACACTAAGGAAAATAGAAATGAAAGATGTAACTTCCAAACCAAAGGAAAGGGGGGAGGGGAAAAGAAAACTCCATCAGCCAGAGTCTAAGAGGACCAAACGCAACCAGAAAGCCAAAGCGACATGAAACAAATTCATCTTAATAATTATAGATTAGGTTCATTAGTCATAGGCAAATATTAAGCAAGAAAACTAGCATACCAATATAACTACCACATAAAGTATATTTTGAAGTTAACAGCATCGTTAAAGACAAGAAAAATTGTTAATGATAACAATTAATACTTAATGATGAGTGATTAATGCTTAATGATCACCATTAATAGTTAATGATAAAGGGAATACTTCATCAGAAGGTATAAAAACCTAACTAAATAGTCTCCAACTATAAAACACACAAATGGCCTAAGAAAAAGTTGAGTATCCAAAATTATAAAAGGGGATTTTTATTTTATTTTTATTTTTTTTCAGTGTCATGGTTTGAATTTATTTATTTTTATTTTTTAATTTATTTTTTATTGGTGCATTATATTCATACAACTTATTGGGGTAAAAAACTTGTGTGTACAAACATGTACTCATCGCTGATTTAACCCCTACCCAATTCCCACCCCATTCCCTCCCCGTCCCTCCCTCCCTTGCTTGGCTTAGTGGTTGACTTCGATATGTTTAAGTACATTGTGTGTTTTAGAGATTTTAAAAGGGAATTTTTAAAGATACATCTTTCTCAGTAACTGGTAGATCAGTAGCTTAGAGTGGCCATTTGAACAACTCAAATAACATTTTTTAATGTACACACTTGTAATTAAAAATTAATTACAAGGTAGATCATAAGAAAGTCAATAAACTCTAAACTATTAATATACAAAGCATTTAATATAACACAATATAAATATAAGCCAATACTAAAATATTGTTCAAAATGTGTATTTTGAATCATATAAACAGCTAACAAGTTCATATATTCAAAATAAGTCATAGGGAAATTGTTATATATTTCTAACTAACCAATCATTTTAAATTACTAACAAAATACATGGTATTTTCATGGGATACTTAGAGGGCACTTTATAGCCTTAAGTGGACGTACTCTGTACTAGGAAATTATTACTATTTAAAGTTTAAAAATCACATAACCAACTCATGAAGGGGGAAAGGAAATATCCATGTTAATGTAAGAATGAAGAAAGAAAATATAGAAATAAGAGAACTTAATGGAAAGAAACCCCAGAATTATAATAGAAAACTCAAAAAGCAAAAGAAAGTTTAGTGTTTTGAAATATTAATAAAAATAGGCAAATATCTGGTAAAAATTCATTAAAAACAAAACAAGAAGTCATAAATAAAAAATATTAAATCCAGGCAATGGTAGCATATGCCTGTAATCCCAATACTTGGGAAGCTGAGTATAGGAAGATTGCAGGTTCAAGGACAACCTCCACAACACACTGAGACTCTCAGCAGCCTAGAGAGACTCTGTTTCAAAGCAAGGAATAAAATTGGGCTGGAGGTGTACCCCTGGGTATAAGCCCCAATACCACATAAAAGAATAGAGGGGCATCTTTCTCAAACATTTTAAGAGACTATTATGATAAACTTTATGAGAGTAAATTTGAAAACTTTGATAAAAGGATAAATTTCTAGATAAACTATGAATCATTAATATGGACTGAAGAAGTAATAGAAAACTGAAATATTTGTAGTCATTACAGTAATTACACAACACACATACACACACACACACACACACACACACACACACACACACACACACGCACACCTGCCAACCAAAAATAAAAAATCATTAGGCCCAAAAGATTTTTTCGTTGTGAGTTTTAAATAATATTCAAAAACAGATACTCTTACCTTTAAGTTAGATAAGCTATTCTTAGAGACTAACTATGCAACCGTATCGTATCCACACTGCTCAAGGAATTAGAAAGAAGGATTGTTTCACAAATAGTTTCATGAGAGTAGTAATGCAACCCTTTTAGAAAAACAAAAACAAAAAACTTATATACTGATCTAACTTAAGGACATTAAAATACAAAAATTCTAAATATTATATTTTCAAACAAATCTTGCAAGGATTTTAAGAGTAAGATACCATGGCCAATTAGAATTGTCTCAAGAGCCGGACATGGTGGTGCACGCTTGTAATCCTAGCACGTGGGAGGCTGAGACAGGAGGATTGCACAGGTTTGAAGCCAGACTCAGCTACTTAGTGAGGCTCTCAGCAACTTAGTGAGACCCTGTTTGCAAATAAAGTATATATATATATATATATATTTTTTTTTTTTAAAGGGTCTGGGAGTCAAGCCCAGCAGTAGAAAAGCCCCTGGGTTCCACCCCCAGTACCACCAAAAGAATTGTCCCAAGAATAATTCTAATTCCAGGTTGATTTAACCAAGAAAGTCTACTCAGGATTTCACCACATTTATATATAAAAAGGAGAAATAAACAATGGCTATATATATATATATATATATATATATATGTATGTATATATATAGTTATATATATAGTTATTCAATATTACTCAATTGGTATATGAGAAAATCAAAATTGAGCTGGGCATGGTGGTGCACACCTGTAATCCCAGTATTTGGGAGGCTGAGACAGGAGGATCACAGGTTCAAGAATAGCCTCAGCAATGTAGCAAGACTCAGCAACATAGCAGACTGTTCTCAAAACAAAACAGAAAAGGCTGGGAATGTAGCTCAGAAGTAGAAAGCCCCTGAGTTCAATCCCTAGTACCACACACACACAAAAAAAGACTACTATTACTCCTACTGATAATTGGCTTGTAGCTCACATCATAGGTAAAAACAAATTTCAAACAGATTAACAATCTATATGTGTAAAGCAAAGCTTTGAAACTTTTAGAAGAAATATAGGTTAGTACAACCTCATCATAACAAAGAAAGAATGCCTTTGAAAGTGCAGAAACAGAAGTAAACCTGGTTTGAATTCCCATTTTTGCCACTATAAATAAAATACTTAACAAAAACAACTTGGAGGAGAAAGATTGTTTTGGCTCAAAGTTTAAAAGGTTCATTCCATAGTTGTCCTACTCCAAGGCAGAAACACCATGGCCAGGGCTCGGTGGAGAAGCTGCTCAGGGCAGCCAGAAGCAGGGAGTGAGGCAGGGGGACCAGGGACAGGTGTGGTCCCAAACCACACTCCAGTGACCTCTCTGCTCCAGCTACAATCCACCTGCCTACAGTTACTACCCAGTAAACTCATTCAATTAGGGGTTTGTCCACTGATGAGCTCAGAGCCCTGATTCAATTATTTTACCTCTAAATACTATTGTGTTGGAAACACATGAGTGTTTGTTTGGGGGGGGTTGTTTGTTTGTTTGTTTGTTTGTTGCAGTAGTGAGGATGGAACCCAAGGATATTATACCTCCGAACTACAGCCCCAGCCCTATTTTTTATTCTTTTATTCTCTCTGTGTGTGTGTGTGTGTGTGTGTGTGTGTGTGTGTGTGTGTGTGTATGTGTTACTGGGGGTGGAACCCAAGGGCTTTTCTACCTCTTGGCTACATTCTCAGACCTATTTTATACTTTATTTGCAAACTGGGCCTCACTAAGTTGCTGAGAGCCTCACTAAGTAGCTGAGGCTGGCTTCGAACCTGTGCGATCCTCCTGTCTCAGACTCCCAAGTGCTGGGATTATAAGTGTGCGCCACCACGCCCGGCTACACATGAGCTTTTTTTTTTTTTTAAATAAAAAGAGATTCTTTTATATGATGAAGAACTGAAAAAATAAAACTATGACTAAAGATTCATACTACACATCAATCTCATAAATGATTGTTAAAAGAAAAAGGAGTCTATAAAAAACATTTAGAAAAACAGAAAAACCAAAAAACAAATGGAAAAAAATAGGAGCAAGCAGTTTGCAAAAAAAGAAATCTGACTACCTAACAAATAATTAGATATAGTATTAAATCACCCAGCATACTAAAAAACAATTAAAATATCAGTAATAACAAGAATAAAAGTAAAGAGATGGAAACTTCTGTACAACCTTGAAGACATGGCAATTGTTACAATTATTATGAGAAATAATCTGTCAGTATCTAGTTAAAGTAGAATTGTATAGATCCTATGATACAGTGCTCCTTGGAGAAACTATTGCACAGAGTACAAAAGAGAATTTATCAGAATGCTCACTGAAGGATTATTTTTAATTGCCGAACCTTGGTTACCAACTAAATAACCCTGCATACGGGATGCAGAAGAAAACTTGTGGTCTAATCATATACTGAAGTACTAATGTGGGAGGAAATAGGAATGAACTGGATTTACATAAATTAGCATGCAATGGTCTTAAAATACAATGTTTAATTAAATGTAGAATGTTACAAAATGATGCTTAAAATGTGATACCGCTTACATACATTTGAAACCCACAAAGCAATATTAATCTAATGATTTCAAATGAGTACAAGAGATGGCAAGAACACAAAATTACAGATGAAATGTACAAACATCTGTTTCAGAATAGCAGGTACCTCTAAAAAGGGGGTTGGAAAGAGGGGATTGGTGGTCTTTGGCTATATATGTAATTTTTACTCCTTTATGTTCTTTAAAAATTACTAAAGCAACTAAGATAAAATGTTAATATTTTTAAATGTGAATGCCCACATCGGTAGGACTCTATTTTTCAACTTTTTCTTACCTTTAAAACAGTTCATAATGAAAAGCTTAACTACCTACAGAATGTTGCAATAATGTTCAGTTAGCAGGAGCCCCCAGGGGACACCTAGAACTAAGCGGGAGCTCTGTCTGCCAAAGTGCTAAGGCAGCCTTCCAAAATGGCATTTTTAAAAATTATTCCTTCATTGTGACGTACATCATAGTGATGCAATCATATATGCACACAATGTCACTGGTCTGTTTCCATCCCCACACCTCCCTTCTCTCCTCCTCTTCTGTCCCCCATACCACACGATCGTGGGATTCGTAGTGATATATTCAAATACACACATAGCATTATTTGGTCTGTTTCCTTCCCCAGAATTGCCTTTCCCTGGCCTCCTTCCTCCTATATCCCCTGTTACTACTCTGTCTCTCTTGTCATCAATGTCTTTAACAATCAGGGAAATGCAAATCAAGACTACACTGAGATTTCATCTAACTCCAGTTAGAATGGTAATCATCAAAAATACAAACACCCAGTACTTGGGAGGCTGGGAGAGGAGGATCACGGTTTCAAGGACAGGCTCAGCAACTTATCGAGACTCCGAGAAGACTCCGAGGAATCTAAGGGAGACCTTGTTTCAAAAACAAATAAAACAGGATGGGAGTGTAGCTTGGAGGTGGAAGGGCCCTGGATTCAATCCCTAGTACACTCTCCTCGCCCCCCAAATACAAGCAATAATAAACACTGGCAAGGATGTACAGGGAAAGGAACACTTACACATTGTTGATGAAATTGCAAATTAGTACACCCACTCTAGATATCAGGATGAATGTTCTTCAGAAAGACTAGGAGTGGAACCTCTTTGAGACCCAGCTATATTCCTTCTTGGTGTGCTTCTAAAATAATAGAAGGTGACATGCTACAGTCATACATGTATAACCGTGTTTATAGCAGCATATAATAGCCATGATTAAATTATTAATGCTGTGATATAAAAAAGGAGAAAGTGGAGATGGCGTGCAGGAACCAGGATAAGACATGACGTCACTGGGGCCCGAGGGCCCTGGAGGCCATCACTGTGAAGTGGCAGGAGGTTCCCAGGTGATGGAAGAAGCTAGCTCAGAGAGATAAGCCCGTCTCTGCTGTCCTCAGCATCTGTTATCTTGGAAAAGGTAAATGCTCCTTACAAGCGCTTACTTCTAACTAATGTCATTTCCCACTTCCAGCACTGGCAAGTAATTGTTCCTCTCTCAAGACACACATCCAGTAGTTACAATTCAACATCTATTAAAATCAAAGATTTGACTTTATAAAGAGCTTAGCCATCACCTAAGTCCAGTCTCCTTTTGTATAAATCAATCAAGGAATGCAGTCGTCATTTTGAGGGCAACCCCTCTGATAGTGTTTATGTTTGTAATCCAAGACAGCTTTGCATAGGATTTCTGGAAGAATGAGTCCCCAGGAAAGGAATCAGGGGCCACACTGGGTCGGGGGTCATTGTTTGGTAGTAACTTTCATAAAAGGTAAATTATGATACATGCAGGCAGGTGTTTAATGCATTATAAATAATGTTGATGAATTCTTTAATTGGGAAAGTGAATAACAAAAAAGTTCCCTTTAATTCACAATTCTGAAGAATAGGGGCAGGTGCCACCTCATCCCACCCCTAGCCTTGGGAGATTTTCATAAAAACTGAGGAAGGAATTAGGAAAAGGAACTTATAAGGCTTGGTATTGTATACAGATGACTGTGGGATCCCAGCACCGAGAGGTTGAGCACCAGTGAAATGGTGGCCTCGGACAGGGACAGTCTGCAGGGGAGGACAGCAGTCTGGGGCTGCACAGATGAATTTCAGAATGGAACTCTGCTTTTCAAATCAGTTTCATTCATTGCCCTTCCCCCAACACCTGCAAGAGTCGATAAACACAATCATCTTCCTCAAGCTTTCTCTGTAATATTATGAAATACAGTTTCTCCCATAAAAGGACAAGCTTTCTTTCTTCCTCTTTCTTTCTTTCTTTCTTTCTTTCTTTCTTTCTTTCTTTCTTTCTTTCTTTTTTTTTCTTTCTTTCTTTCTTTCTCTTGTTTTCTTTCTTTCTTTCTCTTGTTTTCTCTCTCTTTCTTTCTTTCTTTCTTTCTTTCTTTCTTTCTTTCTTTCTTTCTTTCTTTCTTTCTTTCTTTCTTTCTTTCTCTTATTCAGTTATACCTCCCAACAGAAATCTGGCAGCCTCAAAAGTGAAATTAGGCCACGGGGTGTAGCTCATTGGTTGAACACTTGCCTAGCCTCCATAGGCTTGATTCCCAGACACACACACACACACACACACACACACACACACACACACACACACGCTCACACTCACTCACACAGAGCTAACAAGCATCACTCAACAATGAGTCTGTCTAAAATTCAGAGATAACATAATTCAGTAGGACCCTCTGCTAGAAGAGGATGATAAAAAAACAAATTGGAAGGGTCTCAGGGAACTTATACTTGTGAGATCAGAGAGACACAAAGAAAAGTAAAGAGGATATAATACATGTGTTCTCTAGAGAAAATTAGAAAACAAGGAAGCTTGCTGGTGGTTGAAGCCAACGGGAAAAGTAGGAGGACTTATACCAGCTCATAAAGGAAGGATAGAACATTTAAGATTTCCAGTCTCACCAATAACTACATCATCATAATTTCATAAAGAAGAAGTATTGACATATTTTTTGCTGAAACTATAAAGAAAGGGTGAACTAATAAATCAATTATGTTGGAATTTGACTATTTGAAAAAATAAGTAAGTGAATCCTGACCTTTCAGCAAAATGAATTCCAGAGAGATAATTTTTAAAAAAGGAAAAGTGAAATCCAATAAATAGCATGTCCCTGCTAGACTCTCCTATTTCTAATCTTCTCTTTGTGTTTTTTTGTTTGTTTGTTTGTTTGTTTGTTTTGCGGGTCTTGGGATGGAACCCAGGGGCATTCGACCTCCGAGCTACACCCCTTGCCCTATTTTTTATTCTCTATTTTTAAACCAGGTCTCACTGGGTTGCAGAGGGCCTCACTAAGTAGCTGAGGCTGGCAGTAAACCTGCGATCCTCCTGTCTCAGCCTCCTGAATGCTGGAATTACAAGCGTGCGCCACCACACCTGGCTATCTTCTCACTTTTTAAATTTTATGTATTTATTCTTTTCTCGGTTTGATTTGAATTCTTTGTGCTTTCTGATGCTCCTCATCATGACTGAGCCATAGATGGATTGAAGAATTTGTAAGACTATCATCATCAGGGATTGCAGTGACCCCACAGTGACACTGGGTGACCATGGCAGGTGATTGGCATAGGTAGCATTGTGGATAGTAGAATCAACCTGGATTCCAATCGATCTGGCCTTGAAGATGGAGATTTTATTGATTCATTCATTTAGTACTCTAATGTTTAGTGCTCTCGACAGTTCTGGGTAGTCTTCTCATGGTATTAAACATATGCCGGTATTTACAATTAACACTAAACTATATATTTGCAGGTAATGGACCCTTTCTTTCCTGAGTAACTTCTTTTCTCCTTCTTTTGTACAGTTTGAAGCTAAAATCATTCTGGAGAACACAGCAGTCCATTGCTCATTTCTTTTTAAAAAAATTCTATCTTAGGTAAAGACAGAAACATCTGCTACATTAGCTCAGTCATTCCATCTATTTCATGACCTGGAAAAATGCCACCATATGCTACAAAGCATTATATACATTCCTACTTTTCTTTTTCTTGGTTAGCAGTTACAAATATTTATTCACGAGGAAAGAACTCAGATCTCTTTTATTCCAATACTCTGTGCATAAATCTCTCTCCTCTCTCTCCTCTCTCTCTTCTTTCCTCTCTCCTCTCTCCTCCCTCCCTCCCACCCCCTTCTCTCTCCCCTTTAGCAAAACTACAGGAAATTTTTAAGCAGACAGTATTTCCTCCTCTGATTATCATGTGTCCCCCGCATTACCCTCATGCTTTAAAGCATGGTATCGCCTGCCTCTGTTGGAAAATATACTTAAAAGTGAAGCAGTGTCATTTGACATTTGATCACGTGCAAACTGTCAGACGCCAAGCTTAGCATGGCCAACTTGGGAGTTCACTCTAAATGAATTCAGTGATGGGTAATAGTTCCCACACTGTGTATCAAATGTTCTAAACAACTCACAGGCAACTTAATGTGCACCATTTAAGAAAATTTAGCAGATTTTAATATACAAATATGCTCATATGTCCTCTATGGTCTCATAAACATATTATCAAGAAAGCTTCAAGAGCCCCGCTTGTAAGTCGTACACATTAGCACCTTGTAGCACGGCTGAGAGCTTTAACTTTTGTACACCAGGGTCAGGCTGTTGAGCAGTGTCCACATGCTTTTCTTAGAAGCAAAATAGGAGTGTTTTATTTTCAAGGTAAAATTGAGATTAGGATTCAGATGGCTGCAAGGTTAATTATAGGGCTTTATTGTCTTATTTTTTAAAAAGTAGACAGATTTGGAAGGCACTAGCCCTGAAGAGCATGGCTTGTCTTGTTAAAGTCAGAGGACCTTATCCTGGGGATACAGGTCTCCCTGACATACTGCCAGTTTTAGAAAAGGAAGAGAAAGGGAAGTAACAGAGATACTGGAAAGGGGACTTCACATAGTTAACATTTTTGCATGATGTCCTTTAAATGGCTTCTGTGCATTAGTATTGGCAAAATATAAGGATATATCTATAATATCTATATGTTCTGAATGTTTTTTCACTTGTATCATAACTCACACTTTCTTTAATTATCTCTCTCTCTCTCTCTCTCTCTCTCTCTCTCTCTCTTCATATATGGGTTTGATCCCCAGACACCACACACACACACACAAACACACACACAGCTATAAACATATATGTTTATATATATATATATATATCTGTATAAGTATAAACACACATATCAGAGAGAAATAGATAGATATACTCTAAACATTCTGAATATTGTCTCTCTCTCTTTCTACATCTGTCTATGCATGCATTGTATGTATATACATATGAGAGAGATGTAAGATTTACATATATACATGTCTATCTACTTAACATACATGTATTGTTTTTCCTTTCTTCAATTCTAATAACAAATTATAATATTATCTCTTTAGATTCCTCCTAGCTTTTTAATTTGCCCTACCATTCCTGCAGACAACATTTTTTATGTATAAGATGGCTACAATGCATTGTTATAATATTTTGTGAGGCTATAACATGTATCACAGAGGAAGAGCTCTGTTGCTATCACTCCTCTGCTGTAGTGCTTGGGGAGCTCAGCAGCTCCCAGGGTCCTGGAGTCTTGGGAAGAGGGTGCAACTGGGCTGTTAGAAGCAGAGGTGTCTTAGAGCTTATATTAATGTTTTCTCCAGTGAATCAGGCCATCTCATTTGAAGATGTCACTTGCATGTCACCATTTCATATACCTGTGATAAAAGCTAAACTATCCCCATGGCTGGCTTCCCTAACCCAGTTATGTTGTAGGTAGGACTAAAGATTTCTCACACGTGGATAAAAGGCTAGCCTCTATAGTTTGCCATGTTACATTCTCTTAGCACCTTGTTCTAGCACTTGCTTGGTACAAACAATTGTGATTCTGACCTAATAGCTAATTATCTAATTCTAAGCTTTTGTTAAACAGCCCTGAGGGGCTCACCACATCCATGGACACAATCCCAGCCCTTAAAGGATCACACTGGCCAGTTACAACTGCAGTGTGTTTTAAAGATTGAAAGGGCAGGAATCTGCCAATATAGATAATAGATAAGAAACTGTGCAACCTATTTTTATCTCTGTCCCCTTTACCACCAACGGCTCTGCCCTGCATGGCAGCCAAGGTTTCTGTGTCCTGCGCCTGTGGTCTGATAACCTTTCTTGGTTGTGTTTTATGATGCCATATTCCTCTGTCCTAAAATAGAGCTGAGGGTCCTCTGATGAAAAACTACCCATCAGCTTGCTGGATGTCAGTATGATGTTTGGGGAAGGGAGGGTGTGCTTTGCTGTTAAACATATTTGAGTTCATATTTTTTCACTTGGAAAAATGCTAATTTATGGCACCTGGGAAATGTATTTAATCTCATTGAGTTGCTGTTTCTTGAAGTATAAAGTGAAAATAATAGTTTCATCGTAGCGTGTTGGTATAATAATTAAATAAGGTCACACACACACACACACACACACACACACACACCACAAACACTCTTGTTTTTATAGTATTCATCTTGATAGGCTACATTATATTGCAGTAAAAAATTCCAAAATTTCAGTGGCTTGAAATTTTGTTTCAAAATTATGTCAGCACAATTTTGTTCTCCATACTGTGTGGTCATCATCATGGCTCATGTGTTAGTGAGCTTTGCATTATTGTGACAAAATACCTCAGCTAGTGAGCATAATAAGAGGAAAGGTCTATATTGGATCAGAGTTGCAGAAGTTTCAGTCCATTGGTTGCCTGGCCCTGTTGCTTTGGGCCTGTGTCAGCACAGTACATCCTGGGGGCAGTGTGTGGCAGAGGATGTTCCTCATCTCATGGTGGCCCAAGAAGCAAAGAGGCACACGCTTGTAATCCCCGTGCTTGGGAGGCGGAGACAGGAGGATCATGCAGGTTTGAAGCCAGCTGCTCTGGCTTAAGAGACCCTCTTTCCAAATAAAACGTATAAAATAGGTCTGGGAGTGTAGCCTGGAGTTAGAAGGGTTTCCAGGAGCCCCAGTACCACAAAAAAAAAAAAAAAAAAAAAAAAAAAACTTAATATCCTCTTCAAGGGCATGCCCCAGGTAACCTTACTCCCTTACACCAAACCCTACCTCTCAATACTGCCACCCTGGGGCCAGGCTGTCAACACATGGGCCTGAGGGGGAATTCAAGATTCAAACTATAGCAGGTCACGATTGCCTCACTCCAAACCAAACAGAAGTAGCAGCCTCTGACATGAATGTCAGCTCGTCACTCAAAGGCAGAACCGGTAACCTGGCTCTGTCCCAGAGGGGATCTGGTTATACAAACGGCAATCTTCTCAGTAAATCAGAAATATTCAGAGAACAACATTGAAATCTACAATGTTTGTTTTGTAAAATTGATATCACGGTGTAGTCAGTTATCTGGATTTTACATTTTTTTTGTTTAGCAACATATTGTGGAAATTCTTCCAAGACAGCTTATTTATAGTTAGCTTGTTATTTTTAGTGACATGATGCTGTAATCACAGCACAACGTATGCAGTCATTGATTGGTGGACTTCCTCATTAATTTATTTGATTTTATTGCAATATAAACACACTTAATCACACCTCTATGTTCTGGTACTTTTATTTCCTTAAGATAAATAGCTAAAAGTGTCTAAGTCTGCCAGGCACAAAAGCCTGGTTCTAAAAAGAAACCATGAGGTTATAAATCTTGTTTAAAATAGGTTTTATAATTTGGAGAAAGATGTAATGAAACTAAATAAATTAGAATTACAATTCTCACTTATTAATCTTTGACAGTTCTTATCGTCTCTCTGCCTAATCTGTTCTCTGCCTTTGTCTGACATACCTGACACCAAATGTTTTAACTTGGAATGAGAACTTTCCTTGGAAATTAGCCATGTGGACTTTAAGTCTGCTTGATGCTTAAAAAAAAAAAAAAAGAAGAAGAAGAAGAAATGAAAAAGAAAGCTAGTCGATACTGCAAGACCTTTCAGAGAATTTTCCACTAGACCTGGTCCTTTTTTTCAGTCACAGTCACAAAAATGTTCTTTGCTTTGAAAACATGGCCTGTTACGGGAAGGATCATTTTATTTGGACTCAAGAGCAAGATTCCTCCGGTCCTCTTCTCTTCTTTGGTAATTCAGAAAGAGAGGCTTTCCGAAATAATGCTGCAGTAAAAAACAAAAACTTCAGGAATCAGACTCCTGACACTTCTCCCTCGATCACCTCTTTCTCCTCCTGTTTTGTCTAAATGGTTCCAATCTCTTCACTTGGCTATCTGCTAAGTGTTTGCAGAATAATTTGTTCAGAACAATCCCTTAGTAAGCATAATTATCATAAGCCTGGAGGTAAATTTGCTTCCTACTCAAAGATTTAGGAAGAAAAATCCCTTAGCCAAAACAAACAAAAAACTCCATTAAAATACCATTTAGATGCCTCAACTGTATTTTTAAGGACTCTGGTTCTAGCCGGGAATGGTGTCATATGCCTTTATTCCCAGTTTTTAGGAGGCTGAGACAGGAGGATCACAGGTTTGTAGGCCAGCCTCAGAAACTTAGGGAGGCCCTTAGCAACTTAGTGAAACCCTGTTTCAAATTAAAAAGAAAATAAAATTGGGCTGGGGGTATAGTTCAAAGTTAGAAAGCCCCTGGCTTCAACTTCACGTGCCACAGACATATACACACAAAATAATTTTAGTTCTAAAATCAGACATATGAAATTGTTTTTATAAACCTCTCCCTGGCTCTTATAACTGAGTCCCTGACAGGTTGGAGTAAGAAGCAATTATGGAAACATTAAGGCCAAAAGAATGTTGTTATAGGCTCCAAAACACAGGTTAAAAAAAAAAAAAAAACACTGATAGAGAAAACCTTGCTTGTAGGAGAATAAAAGCTTGCCAATTGTATAGGTGCTTTGTAGTAGTTATCTGAAAAAGTTATGTGCAAACTATTTAATAACTAAACCTGCAAGAGTCAGAAAGGACATTCACCCTATTAGAACAGATGCCAGCCATAAAAAGATCCATACGGCTGGACCCCTGCACGAGGGCTGAGTACAAGCTCTACTACTTACAGATTGCTGAATGGCCTGTGGAATTTGAACTGGCCTCCACATCAAGTGCTGGTCTCATCTCCTTACTCAGAATGAAAATGCACTGTATAGTAACCACTGCCCCCAGCCTGTGCTTTCTCTTTCCCCAGTGTCAATTATCCCTGGTCAACCACAGTCCAAAAATACCCAATGGAAAATTCCACAAATAAACAAGGCATACCTTTTAAGCCGTAGACCATTCTGACTGGTCTGGTGAAATCTCATGCTGTCCTGCTGAGTGTGAATCATCCCTTCATCCAGCGTATCTGCGCCGTATACGCTACCTGCCCTTTGGTCATTTAGTAGCTCTCTGGTTATCAGATCAACTGTTTCAGTGTCATAGTGCTTGTATTCAGGTAACCCTGATTTTACTTACTAATGGACTTCCTGCAAAAGTAATGAGGCTGGCAGCTTGGATATGTCAAGGAGAAGCCATCAAAGGCTTTCTTTAGGGGAAAAGGTGAAAGTTCTTACCTTAATAATGAGAGGGGGGAAAAAACATATGATGAGACAGCAAAGGTCTACAGCGCAAACAAAATATCGAGTGCATGGGGTTCAGAAATGTCTTCAGATTGAGACATCCACTAGGAGAGAGGGGATAAGTGCGCTGAATATGAAAAGGCCTGGAAGCTGGAGCCCCTGATAAAGGACTCTCTATTCCCTCCCATTGCAGACTCTCATTCTACCATCTGCCAAAACAAAACAAAGACACCCAAACAATCAATCATCTCTCTTTCTCTCTCTCTCTCTCTCTCTCTCTCTCTCTCTCTCTCTCTCTCTCTCTCTCACACACACACACACACACACACACACACACATGCATGCAGCAGTGCATCTCTCTCTCTCTCTCACACACACACACACACACACACATGCACACGAGCACAGCAGTGCACCACAATTCTGTGTTCATGAACATTTTCAAAGTAATTTTTAACCTTGTTCTTAATTTGCACTTTGTAGATGAGCTCACAGTTCTGGTTTTAACATAGTACACATTTAGATCAACCGTGTAGGAAAAACAAAAAAAGCTAGATGCTATTCTTATATTAGGATGATAGCATGTTGTTAATATTTAGAGAGTAAGTTTGTTTTCTAGGGCTGGTATAACTAATTACCACCAAGTTGGCGGCTTGAAGCCACAAAGGTTTTATTCTCTCCCAGTCCTGGAGAGCAGAAGGCCAAGGTGAAGGTGAGTGGTGGTGTCTCCAGAGGCTCTTGGGGAGACCCCCCACCCCACGCTGGCATTCCTGAGACTGCATGACTCCAGTGTGAGTCCAACTTCACCTGACCTCCTCCTCTTTTCTCTGTGTCTCTCCCATGTGTCTTTCATAAGAATGCTTGCAATTGGATGTCGGGACCACCCAGATAATCCGGGATGATCTCTTCATCTTAAGATCCTTAATTACATCGGCAAAGTCCCTCTTTTAAAATGAGGTCACATTCGCATGTTCCAGAGACCTGACGTTCAACGTGCTGCACGGAGGTTAGGAACAAGAAAGGAGGCACAGAAACGAGAAAAATGAAATGGAGAACTTGAGTTTAAATCAAAGAAAGATACTTAGTAAGGAAAAAGGGATTTTAAAAAATATTTTATCCAATTGTACAGTCATTTTAATCTGAGTACACTTCTCTGAATGGTTCCATTACTTTGCCCTGGGTTGGCCTTAATATGTTATATTTCTACTGTGTCTGTTTCATAAGAGTCAACTTTATCAGATTTTCCAAATCTCTGTCCTTAACTTTGGCTGTGTTTCCTTTAAGCTAAGAGCTGTCAGGTTTGAAATGAATCACACGGCAGTTCTCACATGCAGATCTGAAATATTTCAAGGTGTGCAGTTTTCTTCACAGAACCCAAATGATGGACTTTGCTGAAAAGTCCAATTTTCAGTCATTGCCTTGCCAGGTATAACAGGTACTTTCAGGCCCATGTCTGCCTGCCCTTGACCAGCCCTATGGCCAACTCCTCCTTGCCTGTGAACTTGTCTTCTCCCCACACTGCCGACACCACCATCAGCCCAGTGCTACAATTGCTACAGTTGAGCTTTCCCAGGGAGCTCCTCCCTCGTCAGCTCCGTGTTTTCCAGGCTAATCACTGTGGAACTTCTTTTGCACATGGTCTACTCTCAGATATGAAATGCGTCCTTCTCCATGGCTATTCCTCGTTACAAATCTGTACATATGTTTTCAACTTAGCATGTTCTGTTCTTCTTATTTGTCCCATCAGTGAATGCATCTTCTTTCCCATAAATTTTTTTAAGCTCCAAGAGATCAGGAGTCCTAAGATTTATTTTGGCGCCCAAAAATATGCATTCCTCTGGCAGGCAATGAATATCATTATCATCAGGCTGATTCTGACACGAATTCTAAACTTGGGGTCCTTCTCGAACCTTCATGTGCACCCAGATGGCCCAGAGGGCTTGTTAAAATGCAGATTCTGAGGCAGAATTTGAAATGTGCATGTCTAATAAGCTTCTGGGTACTTGAGATCTGCTGGTCCTTGGCATCACATTTTGAGTAGCTGGGTCTTAGGATACCAAACAAGTTTCAAGGAGGGGATCTATTGGTTAAGGGTATCCTTAAAGGGAGGGAATGAGAAGAAGACTGCCGTTTAGCTAGGAGACACTGAGAATGATCCCAGGCACCCCTTCCATATAAGCTCCACAGCTGTGGTGTTGAGAACTCCTGTTATAAGTGATGACATGCACTGGATTTTCTTCTCTTCAATATTTCTTTCTTTCTTTCTTTCTTTCTTTCTTTCTTTCTTTCTTTCTCTTCCTTCCTTCCTTTCTTTTTTGTGGTGGTGGAGATTGAACCCAGGGGCATTCTACCACCAAGCTAAAGCCCCAGCCCAATTTTTTATTTTTTATTTTTTGCAGTACTTAGGATGGAACTCAGGGGCATTCTACCACTGAGCTAAAACCCCAGCCCACTTTTTTATTCTTTATTTTTGAAACAGAGTCTAAGTTGCGGAGGGCCTCACTAAGTAGCTGAGGCTATCTATGAACCTCGATCCTCTGGTCTCAGCCTCCCTAATGCTGGGATTACAAACATGTACCACCACACTCGGCTCTTATTCTTTATTTTGAAATAGGGTCTCACTAAGTTGCAGAGGGCCTGAGTAGCTGAGGCTGGCTGCAATTCTAGATCCTCCTGTCTCAGCCTCCTAAGTGTATGGCACCATGCTTGGCTTTCCTTCCTTTTAAAAATTATAAAAAAAACACTATTTTTCTAGAATACTGTAGGATGACTATTTGTCATACATTACCAATGAAGGAAGACAACAACAGAAATCAGATTGAGTCGTAGTGGCTGGAGTTATCATTAAATGTAAGTTCATCTTATGAAACGAGACAAGCCCAGGCTCTATCAAACATCTTCTGGCATCATGAGCTATGAGGACATTTTAGTAATGGGTACCAGAAGAAGGCCTCACTGAGGTGGCAGACAGTGGACAGAGCTGGGTCAAGAGAACATGCCAGGTACACATGCGCTTTAACCCTGCTGCTTGCAGACGTGAGGTGGTGCCTGAAGCCACCAGATACAGCCACCACCTGCCAAACTCCCACCAGCACCAAGGCATATTGCAGCCTGCTTCCTTTCCCACCCACCTCCTGTTGTAACAATAGGAGACAGCACTTCTCAGCCCCTGGCACTCCCTGAATTCAGCCTGAGTCACTATAAAGTTATACATTTTCTAAGAGCATCAGGGTTTAAGAGAACTTTCTGAGCTGATGGAAATGTCCTATTACCTCTCCAGTCTAATACAGTAGCCACTCAAATTATGGCCCCTGTATTGCTCGAATTGCTCAGGTGCCCACTGAGCGCTCGAATTGTGGCCAGTGCAGCTGAGGAGGACTGAATCTGACCCTTATTAAGTTGGAATTAATATAAACGTAAATAGGCACACTTAATAAGAGAGTACCATATTGAACATCACTGGTTAGAGGCAGAAAACTCAGAGGACAATTTAGGAATATGGAATACTAAACAAGAAATACAGCTCTCTGAGGCGAGCCGTAGGCCTATTGAACACTGAACTTGGATAAGGATCCCACATATTGGGGCATATCCTTTACCATCTGAGTCTAAGCCAGCGGTTGAATCCGGGTTTGCTATGCTCCACTCTCAGTACCATCTGGCCAGTTAAGATAGGGACATACAGATCCCTGGGTATGGCTTAGTGTTCAGCAAGCACATCAAAGATTACTGCAAGCTTGGTTGTTTTAAGAAGGCCAAATAGGTTTACTCTGGTCTCCTCTTGTGAGATGTGGGACAGAGAGGAAAGGGGTAACAGGCTTGCCATTTTTTTGGTGGTACTGGGGTTCCTGGAAACCCTTCTACCTCTGGGCTATATTCCCAAACCCATTTTATACTTTTTATTTGGAAACAGAATCTCTTAAGCCAGCGCGGCTGGCTTCGAACCCGCGTGATCCTCCTGTCTCTGCCTCCCAAGCGTGGGGATTACAAGCGTGCGCCACCACGCCTGGCTAGGCTTGCAATGTAAAAAGCACAGTTCAGAAAAGATGTGATGCTTTGTAAACACATAGCCCCCCTCCTCTTTCCAGAAGGGAGTTAGGTGATATCATTTGGAGGAAGGGGATGAGGATTAGAAAAAGAGAAGGACAAATGCTTGCCCACAACACAGTGAGATGTGTGCCCTCATGAACCAGAATTTCATAGGGACCCTTTGTCATCTCTAGAAAAGGGCTTATGATTAGCCAGGGGCCCAGTGACATGAATTTGACACAAGTAGATGCAGTGACATTTATTTGTGTCAGGGCTGGATGGTAATCCAGGTGAGAAGGGAAGGGTTCCTGAAGCCCTTGGCAGGTGCTAGTAGGGATCAAGGTCTAATTTGAAGAGAGAACAATGCAAACACGTGCCTATTACGTCTGTCCCTGCCACCTCCTCTAGTGTAGACAGTGACAGTTGGCCCCTGACTTTCCTAAGGACAGATTGAAACTGAAACTCTGACCCTGCTGATTTTGACAGAATGTTTTGCGATTGAGAGGTGTATACATGATAGGATGGTAGAGTTTATGTGATCACAAGCATATTATGATACACTAATTTAATATTCCCAGTAGATTGTGGACCCTTTAACCAGTGAGGGGAACTCCTGGAATTTGCCCAGTTAGAGAATGGATTAGCAATGACCTTCCTTTTATGCAAGTTCCAGCCCCAGGAAATTGTGAAATTAACTCTGTAGAAATTCCTGGAAACAACTGATAGTGACAATACATCCTTTGACACTGTTTTAGTAGACTGGAAAAGAGGGTAAGATTGTGAGTCAGAGAGAATGCTCTGTGATGGAAAGAATAGACTTGGATAGACCTGGAGTCCAACACACCTGGCTGTAAACACCTGTTTCTCCATTTATGCTTTGCATTAAATCACCTGGGAAGCTTGTTAAAGCTACAGATTCCTGGGCCCTACATTGACCTGCTAAACCAGAATCCCAGGACTTGGGGCCCCAAGTCTCTCTGTTTTTAAATAGAGCACTCAGTGATGGCCACTGGGGGCTTCTCTAAAGCTCCGCTCTCTAAAAAGTGACTTAGAACTGAGTTTTAGGACTGCTGAATGAATCGGCGGCCTATTTGGATATAATGGAATCTTCAAAAACAGGCAGAACAAGTCAAGGCTCAGTAACTGCTATCTGTTTTGGCTACTGAGGTCTGGGTTTGTCGGTCTGTCTTATTTCAGACACTGTTCCTTCATTGGAAGTCTTTGTAGATGTCATCTGCCTTGCTAAGCCCTAGTCACTGTGCTAAAACAGCTGGAGAATACTCAGCCAAATTAGCTGGTAGCCCAGGGTTGCAAATATGAATAAAATCAGCCTTTTTCCTTTTTTTTCTTTTTTTTACTATAATGCTAATGAGCCTGGTGTAAGTTCTCTCTCAGTTGGGAGGGTAGATTTCTGGGCGTGGGTGGGGGGTGAAAACATCAATTATGCTGTTAACAGGTTGTCTGCTCTGCTCCAGGGAATGTCTGTGGATGGGACCCACCAGAGGTTGGTAATTTGTTCTGGCCAGGGAGGCTGCACCCCAGGGCTCTGGGCTCAGCTGTCCTGTGTGTGTGTGGCACAGCTTGCTTTCATCTGGCAGTGTGAGGCTTGAAAGGGGGCTGGGGTGGGGGGTGCTGGCATTCTGCCCTGGAGCTCCAGAAAGGGGAGGTGGCTGGCTGCACACCCAGCTGCAGGCTCTCAATTGCTGGAGCCAAGACTTGCGGAGGGGTGGGGCTGCCCGAGGAGGATGCGCACGTGAGACCCCCGCGCCAGGCGGGAGAGGCGCGTCTCAGGTAGGACCGAGGAGCGCCATCCGCAGCCCCTCCTCGGGCCTCGCGAGTCAGGTTGGCCGAGGCAGCGAGGTCGGCGACACCGAGACCCTGGGGGCGCCCTCCCCGGCCGCCCGGTGTGGGTGCTGCGCGGCGGGGGCGGGGCGGGGCGGGGGCATGCGGGCCAGGCGGAGGGGCGCCGGCGGCTCCCGGGGGCCGGATGGCGAAGCCGGGGAGGTTTGCGCTCCGCTCGCCGCGCTGCAGCGAGGGCGCGGTGCCAGGCGCGAGCGCCCAGAAACCCAAAAAGAAAGCTTTTTATTTGCTGAGAATGAAGCCCCTGAAGGAGCCCGCCCCCACCACCACCAACAACGTGTCCTTTGTGATCCACTGTCAACTGGGCAAGGAGATCAAACACATCTGCAGCAACTGCAGTCGTGGGGAGGACGCCCGGGACGGTGAGTGCGGGGCGCGGCGGGGAGGTGGCTCCGCCGGCCCCCAGTCTGGGCGCCGCGGGAGGCTGCTGCCCGGAGCGCCGCGGGGACCTCGCCCGCCCTCCTGGCACTTTGCAGAGTGCCGCGCGGAGCCCCAGCCGGCTCGCAGCCCTGCACCTGCCGCGGATGGCGGTGTTCCCCAAAAAGAAGGTTTGGAAGGCAGTTAAAGGACCAACTCCGGAATTTTTATTTGGAAAGGTGGGATGTTCGGAGATTCGTGGGCTGCAACATTACTATCTTAAAAAAAAAAAAAAAAGACGTTACACCTGCTTCCCCTACACACACACACACACACACACACACACACACACACACACACACACACACTCCTTAACTGTGTCCCTGTCCCTGCGCTCTGTTGGGAGAAGGGATTTGCTGGGCTATGTGTGGGCTTCCTTCTGGTGGGTTCACTTTGGAGAGGTAATTTGGCCTTAGCTGCCGCGGCGCCCAGCGCCCTAGAGACTTGTGGAGTTGTGGAACGATGTCTGTTCAGAGTAAGATATAACTGTGATTTTTTTTTTTTTTAATGCCGCCGGCCTCTCTTGGAATGATGCCTAATGCCAAAATGTGAAGAGGTGGGGGAAGGGCGTGCCGCGGCATCCTCCAGGGAGCCTGGGCGTGTGCAAGCCAAAGACCCCCCCTCCCCCCAAAAAACCCAGTGTGAAGTGAGGAGGTGAATGGGCGCTGCGCTGCCGGCGACTCTGGGCGGAGGGAGCCGAGGAGGGACAGCTGGCGCGGGGCGGGCAGCAGCATCTGCGGTTGCGGACCCGCCTCTGTGGCGTGCACTAGCCAAAGCCTCCAAGCCAAGTGGTCCCCAAGCAGCCCGCAGAGCAGACTCCCGAGGGCCGCTGAAGGTCGCTGGAAAAGTTTTAGACAGCAGATTTTTACAGGGAGAGCGTTAGCCTCTAGCCCGCCTGCATCTCATCTCCTGGCTTGACACGCACACCTGCTTGGGCAGGCAGATTTTTCCTATGAGCCAGGCAGGTTTCTCTCGTTCCCTTTGGAAGAACAAATATTACTTAGGATTCCTCCTGTTCTTTGTGGGCCTCCAAAGAGCAGGGTAATGAAGTGACTGTGGCTTGGCTAATGTCTTTGCAAAATTAGAGTCCTGCTAGCATAATTATAGTTTTCTTTGATTAAACTGCAAGAGAGGCTGTGTAATGCCCATAGAGACACCCAAGAGAAAAGCAGGGACTGTACTGGAGGAAGGCAGATAGGTACCCCACTTCTGCTGGGCTTCGGGGAGAAGAGTATCAGCACACTCTTACTTCCATGTGTTTGATTCTTATGAATATACCATATAAACGGAGGCCGCAAAGACCTGTGAATTCAAATGGCCTCATCAGATGACCCAAACCCAGACCTCTCCCATAGAGTGGGATAGAGCATGAGCTGTAAACCAAGACACTTATTAAATGTCAGCCGCTCTCTTGATGGAATGGCACCCCAAATAGGCTGCTGCCCCAACCCTAGGAGCTCATTTAAATTAGGATCTCTAAATGCAACCACCATAATGAAAAGTATATGTCTCTACTCCAGGGTATGTTTACATATGTCACTGTGGACTCTGTTCCTGGTAAGTGCTTGGTGGATGCTGTCCGTGAAGGCAGATGTGTATTTTAACCCACAGCATAGATTGTTTTCTTAGGATGTGCATCATCTCCACAGCCTCAACTTCAGAATCACCTAAGCAGTCAGTCGGACGTGGATGTTCACACGTCACCTGACAGGACTGGAGTACTTCATTTCAGTGGTTCCTTATATAGAGGAAACTAGATTCTAGTGCCTAACTTTTTGCCGAATTCTACACCACTCTTCCTACTGAGTGTGTGTTCCTACTGAGTGTGCAGTATGCTCATTTACTAATGGAAATGGAATATTTTGAGTTTAACCCTCTTCTTGAAAAAAAAATATTGGTGCATAATAATTATGTATAATAGTAGGATAAATCATGACATATTTTTACATGCACATAACAATTTGATCGATTTCATTCCCCAGCACCTTTCTTGCCCTCTCCCTCCCTCCCCCGATCTTCTTTCTCTACTCCACTAGTTTACCTTCTGTTTTCATGAGATCTCCCCTCTACTTTTTCCCTCTCCCCTTTTTCTCTCTAGCTTATACATATGAGATAAAACATGGAACCCTTGACTTTCTGAATCTGGTTTATTTTGTTTAATGCAATGCAACCCTCTTTTATCACCAGAGCTCAAAGCAGCACTACCCACTACAAAAGGGAGGAAAGTTCAAATTTTTGCAAAGATCAACCTTCTGTGATGGTTTCATAATGAGTAGATGATCTGTTAGATCAGTTCTCTAGAAGCTGTTTGAAATTTGAGTCTTCCCTCCCCTCCCCCCATGCCTGGAGCACCAGCTATTTTTAAGAGAAAAGATATGGTCAAGATTGTAATGGTGCAAGCATGTTTCTGCAATGCACCTATTGGGTAAGGCTTGACAGAGAAAGATGCTTCATATGGCGGGGCTGCATTCCTGGTACCTGAAATGTGTCTGGTTTCTCATTCAATCCTGAGGAGGGTATTTGGTGACAACCATGAAAATTTCTGGTCCAGCTGGAAATCCCTCACTTGAAATTTTACTCAAGAACTGGCCATTGAGTTTCTTTCATTCTTAATTTCCTCATATATCAATTGGTGGCTACCTTAAACATATTTAAAGCAAATTCGAATAACTTTCCATTTAAATGCAATGTAGAGCTGGACATGGTGGCACATACTTGTAATCCCAGTGTCTGGGAGGCTGAGACAGAGGATTGCAGGTTTGAAGCCAGCATCAGTAACTTAGCTAGACCCTGTTTCAAAATATAAAAAGGGCTGGGGTGTAGCTCAGAGGTAGAATGTCCCTGGGTTCAATCCCCAATATAAATAAGTTAATAAAAAACACTAAAAATATTTAGCTGATAAAATATTCCTGGATAATTGAACGTCAACTTTCCATGATGGTTCCGTAATGAGTAGGTGATCTGTTAGATCAGTTCTCTAGAAGCTGTTTGAAGTTTGAGTATGTAACAGGTTAAATTACATTTTTAGCCATTATCTTTTGTATTTAACTGTTTACAAAAAAGTTCCTGGTATGCATGAACTAATATTAAAGATGTTTTATTGACCTCATTTGAAGAAATTATTTTTAAAGAAAAGTTATGGAATATAATTCACCATTTATTAATAGCCAAGATAGTTTCTTTCATTTCATCTTTGCTGTTTTGGTTTAATACTGAAGCCATTTTCAAATGAGAAAACAACTTTATGTAACACTGCACTGCTGAAGGGCACAGAGCAAACACAAGATAAAACAAAGACTCATAGTGCTTGCCATAATGCCATCAAGTTGATTTTCTTAATATCATTGATGGCTGCCACCTACACTGAATGTAGAAAATCAGGCATTGTGATGTGTATTTATATTTCTGGGTGTGCATGATATATATACACACACACACACACATACAGTCTCAATAAGCTGGGTTTATTAAGGTAAGGAATAGAAGGAATTGCAGGATTTCCTGGTACCTTTATTTTATTTTTAGTTGTCCTTTACCTACTTGGTAGAATGACTGACTGGGAAAAAACTAGAGGGAAAGAAATGTGTAGCTAAATAGAAGCTAGGAACATGGCAAAGCTATGAAAACCAGCTAAATCATCACTGAACTTTTCTATTGAAAGCCAGTAGGAAAATATTCCTTAACTTACAGATGGTTACAAAAATCAAGTTTGGAGAAAAATCTAAAAAGCAAGGTATTTCTGTTTGTAATTCCACACATCAATTTTCTATTCTCATTTGATTTCTTTCAAGTCTAACCATGAGGCATTATTTTAGGAAATATAGCCTCATTAAATACTTATTAAGATGTGGGCTGGGCTGGGGATGTAGCTCAGTGGTAGAACACAGGCTTAGCATGGATAAGGTCCTGAATTCCATCTCCAGCATGGTACCTACACACACACACACACACACACACACACACACACACACACACACACACACGGTTATTATGAAGATGTCATCTCCATTGCAATAAAACATTTTAATAATTTTTAGAAATATTTGGAAGCCTCTTGGTCTTATTATCATGGTGAATTTAACAAGTGATTAAAGATGTAGAAACAAGTAATAGTGATGGTAACTGCTAGTTGATGCTTTCACATGTACTTGATCCATATTTCAAGGATGTCTTTATTTCCCTTAAATATGATTTTCTTCTTAACACATTCATGTGCAAATTCACTGACCAGCTGGATGCATCTCCAAGTTTTGTTTTAGGGATTAGAAATATTTCACCTGTTTGTGATGGATTCCAGCATGAACTTTGGGAGTGAGAACACTCTGTCATAACACGTCTCTGTTACGCTACATGTAAGGCTCTTTCAGCAAGACAGCCTTGTAGGAGAGAATGCCTAGCGTATTCCTATGGGTCATCTTCTTTCTTTTGCAGATGAGAGAATGCAGGTCGTCAAGGTTAAATAGACAGTCTCCTGAGGTCAAACTACTACTTGATGTCAGAGTTGCTAACAGAACTCTCCTTGAACAGGGAAGCAGTTTCCAGATGTGGTCCAGAGCTGGATCCTGAGCCTCCCTTCTGGTTTTCAAATAGATTCTTCAACTTGATAGCTAGGGTAGCTTGAGGATATTACAATATTATCGACTACATGGAGTTATGAAGATTAAATGAGATAATTGGTACAGAGTACTTAGCATTGTGTCTGGCAAGAGAAAGTGCTTAAGAAATATTAACTATGATTACTATCATTTGTGTTATTACAGCCAAGTCCAGTTTCGTCTTGGGTGGCTCTCTGTGTATGCAGCACTACTTTGCTTCTTCTATAATTAAATTCCTTGGATTGGGTCCAGGATGAAAGCATCCGGTTTTTCTTCATATCTTACAGTTAGAACATGTGTTTTTATGCTCTAGTAAAAGGACTCACAGATATACCTATACTTAGACATGAAACAGATTTTGGTCAAATAATCAGAAAGCAAGCAAGCTGAGATGCAATTATGTCATGTGAAGGAAGAGACGGTGGAGAAGAGAGATGAGTGGGCTTCGGGGATGGGCGGATAGCTTAGCTGTAGGGTGCTTGCCTAACGTATGGGGTTCTGGGCCAATCCTCAGCACCACAAGTAAGAGAAGGCTTAACAGGGCCTTAGGGAATGGTATGTAGAGTGGGACAGTTCGAATCATGATGGGCTCTTAGAATTTTATTAAGGTGTCATGTCTTCAAGCAGGCGAGCCATTGCTTGATTCTCCTGTACTTATTTATAAAGTCAGGTTTTGTGTACAGTGTCCCCTCATCTTAGGGGTAGATACCAAGAGGTACATCAACCAAGTGTTGACATTTAAAAGTTTGAACTTCATTGCCTACAGCAAAGAAGCAAACTGCTCAATGATTGGAGGGAGCCATTATCTGTATGAGGAAGGCAGGAGGGCCTCCCAAAGGAGAGGACATATGGACTGGGAGCAGCAGGAAGAGGTTTCCAGAGAAAGAGAAGAAAAGCATTTCAGTAAGAAAAAACTTCATAAATGATTGAAAACGGTATGTCCAGGGAAAGGGGAAAGTTCAGCAGATGAAATGAAGTAGAAAATGACCTGAGTTAGTCTGGAAACACATGAGGGGAAACTCATCAACTTTTTTCAACCAGGACATTTGTAAAGCATTTTTGACATGCCATGCTAAACACTGGGAAAATAAAAACCAGTAAGATATACTAATAGAGGTTAGTAAAAAGGTAGACATGTGCATGCACAGAAGTTCAGAAAGTATCTAAGAAATTTGAAGTTTTTTCAGAGGCAGAAAAAGTGGTAAGGCCCCACCTTGGGCAAGAAAGAGGTCAGGAAAAGCCTCGAATAATTTCCTAAAGAGTTCAGGTTTCATCCACAAAGCACCAAATATGGTATAGGGGTTTTAAACAAAGGTGAAATGATCAAGATACTTTTTCTTCAAAACTATGAAAAATTGTACACGTATGCAAAAGTAGACTAGGATGATGAACCCCCAAAGACTCATCACCAGATTTTCTGCTAAGAACCAGACAAGGGAAGAGACCCGGGTCCTGTGAACACTTACAGCTCAGGAGAAGGTATCAGCCTCGAGCAGTAAGTGTCAAAGAATTGAGGCTTGAAAACACAATTACAGACTCAAATGGGCTCAATACACTTTCAAGCACCAGAATGCAAAATCAGCCGGTCTTACTTGTAACATAACTTTCAATTTGCATATAATTTTACCAATAATTTTCCTTCTCATATCTTTCTGAAAGTTTACACACCTATACTCTATTCTTTTAGAAGTGGTTAAAATATTTGCAAAATCTCTAGCTTAAAACATACACAATCAAACTTAAAACCATCAATAGAAGATATGCATATACTTTTTTGGGGGGAGGTAGGTAGTCAGTACTTATTTTCTAGCTCCAAACATCCCTTTCTGAAAAGTTAACTGAAATGAATGGTAAGAAAATTTGATGTTTGAAAGTTCAAGAAGTATCTGAGGGATAGGAATATAGCTAAGTGGTAGAGCATTTGTGGAATTACCACACACACACACACATACACACACACACACACACGCCAAAAAAAAAAGTATCAAGAAGCCAGCCAAAAGGGGCGCATGTTGAGCCACTGCGAGCTGCAACTGGTGGTATGTGAAGGGCTCTGCGAGTGGACAGCCACCTGGGCCAAGCTGTGATGAAAAATGGCATGAATGGGAGACTGTTAAATGCCAGATAGACAGAGGCAGAAGAAGAGGTAGCCTTCCCTTCAGTGTTTGTTTTGTAAGGGAAAAAAGGAAAGTCCAGGGAGGCAAATGCTGGAATGCTCTAGGTGAGAACAGGGAGCTAAGCAAGGATGTGGCTGTTGGGTTGGAAAAAGAAGAATTGTAGAGATTTTCAGCCCAGCATATTATCTATGGACCACGCAAAAGAAATACCGTGATGGTTGTTTATATAGGGCTGTACTGTTTCTACAACCAAGGCCAGAGGAAGGATAGAACATGGTCATGTGTTTATTTGTGTATCAAATGTTGCAACTCGATGTACAAGTAGAGAGATGAAGATGTGTTCCTGTCCAAATGGAACTCAGAGTCCAGTGAGGGATGTTGCTCTGACAGTGATAAGCCCACCATGTCGTGGAAACAAAGGTGAAGGACTCATCTCCTCCTTGCGGGAGATGGTGAGTGTTGAAGGACAGATGGCGCTTGAACTAAAGGGTGTCAGTGAACGGGGTTGGGATGATGAAGATGCTAGAGGGAAAAGGTCACTTGTTGACCCAAGGAAGAGCAAGTGCAGAGAAAGCTTCAGAGACACCAGGGTACATGAGGCAGGTCTGCAGGATTCTCACCAGGGTTCTTCCCCTTTTTTCTTCTCTCTCCCCAGTACCTAGAACAGTGATGGATATTAGGCACATGGCGTGTGTTCGATACATGAATGTGTGTGTTAATTTATTCATTATAGATCCAGCATTTATTACATGAGAACAAGAACAGGGCTTGTTGTGGCTGGGGTAGAGCTCAGAAGGTGGGGAGTGGTGAGCAGGGAGCCCAGGGCAGTGGGCAGCGGCCAAACAGGAAGGGCTGCGGCGACCATAGGAAGCAATCAGGACTTGCTCTGATAGGATGTGAGATTCCCTGGGGAGAATTTTAAGCAGCTTGTTGAGATACAATTCATACCCCATACAATTCACTCATTTAAAACATATAATTCAATGGCTTTTAGTATATTCACAGAATTGTGCATTTATCAATACAGTCGATTTTAGAACATTTTCATTATCCTGTCCTCCCACAAACACGTTTCCACATAACCTATCCATCAGATCCTCCTCTAACTGCTCCCCTCCCAGTCTCAGGTAACTAGTAATCTACTTTTTGTGTCTATAGATTTCCCTATTCTGGGTATTTCATATGAAAGGAAGCAAGTAGTGTGTGGTCTCTTTGCCCGGCTTTTCTCACTTAGCGTTATGCTTTCAGGGTTCATGTGGCTTGTATCAGAACTTAATTTCTTTTTCTGGCTGAATATATGTTCCATTGTCTAGATATACCATGTTTGTTTATCCATTTGTCAGTTGATGGACACGGGTTTTTCTACTTTGGGCCATCATGAATATGCCACCATGAATGTTCACATAGAAGCAGTAGTATAGACATATATTTTCATTTCTATCAAGTATAGACCTCAGACAAGAATGGCTGGATCATGGGGACCTTTATGTTTAACCATTTGAGGAATGCCAGAGTGTTTTCCAAAGTAACTGCATTATTTTATTTATATTCCTGTAAGCAATGAATGTTTGAGAGTCCAATTTTCCTACATTCTTTCCAGCACTAGTTATTTTCTGTGCTTTGGGTTGTAGCCACCTTGATGGACTTTTGAGAAAGAAAGCAGGGAAGTTGTGAGTTAGTCCAGAAAAGAGTGAATTCGTTCATTTGAGAAACCCACTGAGCTTCGAAAACCTATGCCCCTTACATAAACATGTTTATATTTTACAGTTCATATCATATTTTCTTGCAAACATCAGAACAGCCTTTTGAAGTTTCAGTTAAGCTGGGCATGGTGACATAAGCCTGCAATCCCGGTATTGGTAGGCTGCAATAGAGGATCGTAGGTTTGAGGCCAGCCTCAGCAACTTAGCAAGACCCTGTTTCAAAATAAGAAATTTGAGGCTGGGAGTGTAGCTCAGAGTTAGAATGCCCCTGAGTTAAATTCCGAGTACTAAAATAATAAATAAGTTACCACTGTGACCATATTAAAGAGCGCTCAGAAAGTAGAGTGGCCCTAGGTTCCTCGGCTCCTGATGACTTGCTGTGGCTGGACTGTCCCTGAGACTCCTCTTCCTGCCTTCTCAGTCAAATTCAGTTGCTGCCCCTCACTGAGCCTCTTAGAAGGGCCTAGTTATTTTGGCCACTGAACTCCTTAAAGTGGCAAATTCAGTGGGGAAAAAAATGTGGAAATGATTCATGCAGGCAAATTTGGACAAAAACCCTCAAAGCAAAGGATAAACAAATTGAAAGAGGAAGCTGGATATGATGACATGCCTATAACCCCAGGTCTTGGGAGATTGAGACAGGAGGGTCAGGATCACAGGTTTGAGACTAGCCTCAGCAACTTAGACTCTATTTAAAAATAAATAATGAAATTGGGATAGGGGTGTACCTCAGTGTTCGTTCTCTCTCTCTCTCTCTCTCTCTCTCTCTCTCTCTCTCTCTCTCTCTTTCTCTCTCTCTCACACACACACACACACACACACACACACACACACACACACATTGAAAAAGGAAGTTATCTGAGGAGAAGTGTCTTTAGTTAGAATGAGGCCCAGGGCACCTCTTCTGCCCTCTGCCTGCTCTTAGGTCCTTCTGCCTGGAATTGCTCCCAACTAGAATATAAATTATGTTGAGGTGCCTAAAACCCATATAGCTTAGTGGTAGGGTAACTCCAGCCCATGAGCCCTTCACTGGAGCTTGTAAGTTGAGAATATTTTTAGAAGTTCAAATGCTTAAAAAAATACAAAAGTAAATATTTTGTGACACAAGATGCTTCCTGAATGTTAGTGTTCATAATTACTTTTATTGAAACACAGCCATGCATACTTGCTGCGTGTTGTCTATGACAGATCCCAGGTTATAGCTGCAGAGTAATTTGTAACAGACCCACAAAGCCTGAGAGGTTTACTCTCCAACGCATTGTAGAAAGAGTTTGCTGACCTCTGGTTCCATCAAAGTGCCTAGAATTAGAAAATACCACTCCAGAAGCCAGGCATGGTGGTACGTGCCTGTAATCCCAGTAGATGGGATGCCGAGACAGGAGGATCATAGGTTCAAGGCCAGTCTCAGCAATTTAGTGAGACCTTGTTTCAAAATAAAAAATAAAATAGGGCTGGGGGTGTAGTTCAGAGGTAGAGATTCAATCCTCAGTACCACAAAAGAAAGAAAGAAAATACCACTTTGAATCATTTTGGCACCAAATCTAATCAGAGAATTGAAAAAGGCCCTGTAGATTACCTGCTATCCAATTACATGTCTGTTTCACTGATGCAAATTACAGCCTTTTGCTTTTGCTTTTTTTAAGATGAGGGTCTTGCTATGTCCCCCAGGTCTCACTGAACCCCTAGGTTAAAGCATTATTTCTTCCTTGGTCTCTGGAACAGCTAGGGTTACGGGTGCTCACTATCAAGCCGTGCACCAGCTTTGGTCTTTTCAAAAGGCTTTTAGATGTCCTAATATACTCCGAGCTACAGGTTTAAAAATGAAAATCACCCTAAAAAGATAGAACTTGTCTGAGCTTTGTGGAGTATCTTTAGTATCTCCACCTCCTCCTGACCTTCATGAGTCTTCAGGCTGGCTCATTTTACAAAGAGGGTGGCTATCCTGCTCCCCACCTAAGAGCTAACCATCCTGACTCTGTTATTGTTTCAGCGTGAACTTTAGAACAATCGCCTCTGCTATTTTGGCACATGGAGATGTGCCGCACAGTAATTATTTTGCAACCCACAAAAGTAATTATAAAATCAAATAATTATCTTCTAAACAAGCCGTAACCCCAGCGGTGGTTCTTAGGGGAGGGGAAAGTGGGCATTCTTTAAGAGGTGTTCTTGGGGCAATAGCATTCTGCTTTTCTGCCTCCCCCTTACCTCAGATCTGATGTTATTTCAAGTACAATAATGAAGCCCCAGCTCCTTGGGATGCTCAACACCATAGCACCGCTCCAAGTTCACGAGCGGAAAGAGAAAGGAGCCAGCAAAGGAGGAAAAAGCAAACCCCATTGGAATTCTTAGGAGATTGGTGAATAAAAGAAAAAGCAAGAATGGCAGCTTAGAGGAATCAGAATTATTAAGAGGCTCATTGTAGCCAGGCCTCTGGATTCCGAAGGTGTGCACAGTAGGAGTTGGCACCAACCTCCTCTGGCACGGTTTACACGACAAAATCTGCCGCATAGTTAATGGCCATCCCTCTCTGACAGGCTGGGCGCCTAGAGCAGAATGAGGTTCTTTCTTGAGGAATGTAAAATCTGTGGATAAGCACATGTTTGCCTGACAGATACTGTGCATAACGCTTATTTATATGTTGGGAACCGTCATGGTCTGATTGGCTGGTCTCCTCCGCCTGATGAAGGACGGATACGGAAGCAGATCTTACTGCCATCCCAATTCGAGAAACGCGCTCTGTGAGTTTCAGCACCTCGCTGATGGATGCATCTCTTTGGCAGCCACTGTAGTCAAATAAGCCACAAGACAGGAGCTCCTCATTTCTCAGATGGACACATGGTGGGTCTTTTGGCCTGCCCCAAGCCCTGAAGTATCCCATCCAGAATAATAGTGTGCCTGCATTTACCACGAACCAGGATAGGAATTCTTCATGCACTATTAAGCAGCTTGTGGCCAGAACATCACTAGCCAAAGTAAAACTGAACACAAAAGAAGAGCTTTGAACATCCACAGCTAAAAGAGCCATTTGCAGTGGAAATAGAAATGTTAGGCTCCGGTCCCTCCCATTCTCGGTGTCGGTCTTTAATGTTGAATCTGTGCACATCAATGTGGTTTTCTTTTGCTGAGACTGTAGAAGTAGCTTGGAATACCTGGCGAATGTAGAAGTCATTGGGCTACATGATTAGGTTAATTTTTCAGATTTTCCTGGAAGGGAAAATGAGCGTTTACAAAGAGGAGTATCTGTATTCAAGATAAAAAAGTAAAGTCAAGAAACATATAGCAAAAGAAAGGGAGCTGCTCTGTAGAGGCCAGGTTGATGAGGTCTGTCCTGACCTGGTTCCACAAACACCTGGACCTTTGAGGAACCTCAGTACCAAAGATGTCCTCTACTCCACCCTATTTAGGTGACATGTAATGCATTTTAGAATGATTATCACATCTCTAGAATATGAATATTACCTTATCACGTGGGCTTATTATACCCTAAATTTTAATTCCATGTAGAGAAAAAATCATCTAACAGAGCAGCCTGTGATATCAGTAAGATAGAGCTAAGGCACGCATGGTGGAACTCACCTGCCATCCCAGTACTTAAGAGGCTGAGACACAAGGATCACAGGTTTGAGACCAGCCTCAGCAACTTAGCCAGACCCTGTTTCAAAACAGAAGTAGAATGGCCATGGGTTCAATCCCTAGTACCACAAAATAGTAATCAGATATAGCCAGATAAATTCTATGAAGTGTATGTGGCTGTCATACATGTTTATTGTCTAGACTAGGTAGAGTTAATTGGGATAAATGTGTTTGCATTGTGTCATATATAAATGGGGAGCGATGTGTGTTTTAGATTCATAGTATTTTAAGATAAATGTTTACTCTTGTGCCAACATTAATAATCACCTCTCTTGAGAGGGCAACTGCAAAAAATAAAGTCAGATCAGTTGTTTAGTCACTCTGCTTTCCTCTGCATATTGTTGATGGTTCTAGAATTCATGGCTGAATTCGTAAACAAGTGTAAAGGCAGGATGGAAGTGACATTTAGCATTTCAGCCATGCACATGGCAGACAGGCCAGTGTGCATCAGGAGCTCCGCAATTAACCATAAATGAAACGCTACAAATTTACTTGCAAAATATCATAGGCTAAATCACAGCAAGATGTAGCTGGGAGGATTTCCACCTTCAGTTTGAGAAAGAAAACAGGGCTTATTTTTATTGCATAATCCTAAGAGTGTAGTTCCTGGCAGTGTTTGTCAGAGAGAAGGAATTAGCAGCCTCAGGGGGAGGGTTATGGAAACAAAGCACCCCTGGGCCTCGGCTCCTGAGTTGGTTCCAAGAACTTCAGTGCCAACTTGCTTCAAAAAGTCACCCAGGCTCCTGGACTTCGAATCTCCTGCCCGCAAAAGCAGGCTCGGGATGGGGGCTGGGGGACCAGGCTTGTTCTCAGAGGTTCTTGAAAGGATACAGGAAGCCCTTGTCTGGAAGTCTTTCAAAAATTAGAACCAAAGTGGTTTTGTGCTTTTCTACCCGTGGTGCCCACTCCCATGTTCCGGAAGGGAGGAGGGAGGTGAGTTTCTCTCCTCTCCTGGTCTTCTGCTCTCCATTGGTGGCAATGGCTGGTGCAAGGATGAGGGACTAGACAGTCTGTGTGACTCACAGGCCAGGAGGATGCGCCTTGTTCTATCTCAAGGTGAAAGCATAGGGATCCCTTGAGCGGAAGGAACAGATGGCAGCGTGGCTGCTGCTACACGGTTTCTGGCTGCGTGTGTCCTCGCCCTGTGCCTGCCTGATCTCTTGTCAGCCTGTGCAGGTCACAGGCCTCAGCCAATCACAAGATGCCATCTCCTGGAAGCCATTCTAGGTCCTGACATACTTCTGTAATGGCTGTTTTTCTGCCCAAAAGATGAAGGCTGAATGTTCAAGGGAGGATGGTTGGACTGAGGTCTTCTAGGAACTGCAGATCCTCTTTGGACTTCACAGTTTAGTTAAATCCTTTGCTGTTTAACTAAATCTGCAGCGATCACAGACCTTGCTAACATGAACAGCTAGGCCTCAGACTTAAGGATAGAAAGACCGGAGAGGATTGGAGACTGGTGGGAAAGTAGGTAGAAAATATGGTGTACTGTGACCTGCGCACTTGTTCTCTCAGTTTGCTTCCTTATGATAATTTAGGGTCAATATCTGGAAGTTTTTTCTTCTTTCTGAAGTTTAGAATAGCCTTATTGTATGTGGGAAAGTAATAATTTGCTGCTTAGTGTCTAAATATGTTGAGGTCAGTATTGCTATATCCAGTCCAAAAATAAGGCAGAAAAAAACAAATTCTTTGATTTGTCTTTTAAATGCCAAATGAAAATACGGTCCGGTCGAATTCTAGTTGCAGTGTAACAGAAGCCAGCAGCAGTATTGCTCTCCATCCCAGAGATTTCCAAATGGGGCGGGCACTGTATTATGCTTCTTCGCTATTTAGTGCCCCCAAATTTAATGAAATGCTTTCCAAAGTGTGTTCTCCATAACACTTGCTCCCTGGGATAGAGATAGATGTGAATTTTTTTTAATTTTTTTTATTGGTCCACTGTATTCATACATCATATTGGGATTAAAAAAAAAAACTTTTGTAGACATACATGCACACATCGCCCAGTTAGCCCCTACCCGATCCCCACCCCATTCCCTCCCTAGAGATAGATGTGAATTTTTAAAGATTGAGCTGGTGTAGAAAAACAAGCTAATCAAAGTTAGGTAGATCATTTTAATCTCAGGGCCTTTGATTGGCTTTTGTTCATTATAAATCTCCAAAACCAGGGTGTATTTGCTTTTTTACCCAAGTCTATTTTATCACACTTTTTTTTTTAAAGATGGGGCCTTTCTGTGTTGATCAGGCTGGACTCAAATTCTTGGGCTCAGGTGATCCTCCTGCATCAGCCTCTGGAGTAGCTGGAGCAACAGGTGTGTACCACTGTGCCCTGGTCTTATGTAGACACCTCTTGTGTGTTGGGCTTGGGGTTTTCTTTGGCAGAGTATCACAGTTAACTAATGCCTTGTGGGAAAAAATAAATATGCTGCATCAGAGTCCTCCCCTAGAAAGTGTAAGACTATACTGATTGTATATACTCCCACTCATGAGAGATAGAGAAACAGAACAGTGAGGGTCCTTCCTGGATTTTTTTCTTTCTTAGCCAGTGCTATTAGCCCCAACTATAACATAATAACTGAGAAGAGATGTTCCCACTTTACTGAACACTTTTGTGCAGTGGTTTTTGACTAACAACTTATGAAACAAATTAACACTGTCTTGATCATAAGTTTGTTTCACTCCATACAAGAGTCAAGTCTGCCCTCTCTTCCATAGTTGGGAGGTATAGCAGAACCCTGTGTCAGGGGTGGTGTTTCCAGAAGCCTTGCGATCTCAAAGTGTGGAGCAGCAGGATGCCTCTGCTGCCTCAGGAGTGTTGACATTTTGTGCCAGGCAGTTCTTTAATTCTGGAGGGAGGCATCCTGTGTGTTGTAGGATGTTTTTCAGCATCTCTTCCCTCTAGATTCTATTAACATCTCACCTCCCATTTGTGACAACCAAACATGGCTCGAGATGTAGCCACAGGTGCCCTGGAAGACAAGATTGTCCCAAGTTGAGAACCACTGATTAAGAGGGAGATGGGTAGTGCCCAGCAGGAGTGGATCGGCCAAGCAAGAGATGGCTGGGAATTAACACCCAGGAGGGAGTTATGTGTGAAAGGGCCAATGTTCACTGGCAGAAGTCAGGACTGAAGACTTCTGAAGTTGGGGAAATAACAGAAACAGAGGCAAAGAGAAATAATAGTAAGCATACTGATATTTTGCTTTATGACAATAACATCTCATATTCACATAGTATTGGCTAAATACCATGCAAATTATGGGAGTTTTCTATGTAATCCTGCCAAGGCTGGTATTGTTTATCTCCATTTGGAGGAGAAGGACACTGAGGCTCAGAGGGATGAAGCAGTCTGCCCGAGTAAGTGTTGAAGTTAGGACTTGGAATCCCATCTCTTCACACAAGACTGCATTAAAATGCAATGAGTTAACAATTGCACCAGGTCAGGGATGTTAAGCCGCAGGCGGATAAGGCTGGAATTCAGAAGATGCAGTGTAAAACAAGAGAAAACTAATCCCCAGTGGAGTGATAAGATGAAAGGTGTGTGGGAGTCATGCCACGGGAGTCATGCCATAGCCCGGAATGCACAGAGGGATAGGGGTGTTTGGAGGCATTCATGGCAGCAGGAAGCAAGATTCAGTCATATAGGTGTGGAGAGTCCTTCGGGGCTGCCCAAGGGTGGGTCACAGCAGGATCAGAGAGGACAACAAGGTCAATGGGATATTTGTTACAAAGGCAAAGGCTGGACAGAAGCTTTCCAGCATCATGAGGCCACCCCCATGGCAATAGCAGGCTAGAAGGTGGTCAGAGAAGGTGGTCATGGGGTGCCCTCACCCAAGGTCTTGAGTTTTCATTTCTATGACTCACCTTTTCTTCTTCCTTCCTTTTTTTTTATTCCTGTGGATGAAACTCAGGGCCATGTACATGCTAGGTGAGCATTTTACCACCAAGATACCCCTTCAGACCCACCCCCCTTGAGTCACTTTTAATTTTCTTAAGAGCAAACATGCACATTATGCCTCTTGAGAACTCACCCGGGCTCTCTGTAGAGTTCATTAATTAACTCACATATTACTCACAGAAACCTAGGAATATCATTTCTATTTTGCAGAAGAGGAAAAAGAAGGGGCTCATAAAGGTTCAGTAGCCAGTCCCAAGTCTGGCTCCAGAGCTCCGCACCCTGTCCTCTGCTCTGCTACCTCCTGAGCAGTAATGACACTCAGGTGCTAGGTGCTGTTGACAGCTCTCTCCCTTGTCCCCACTGGGGACCTTTTGCGCTCGCGCTCACGCGCTCGCGCGCTCTCTCTCTCTCTCTCTCTCTCTCTCTCCCTCCCTCCCTCCCTCCCTCCCTCCCTGAATTAAAGGGCTGAGCTTGTAAATCCCCTTTAGCTCCACTATTCCACTTTATGAATAAGAAATTCTACTTGCTGAACAAATCCAACTGTTATTTATTTCTGTTATTTAATTCAGTATAATAGAGACCTTGTTCTTAAGAGGAGAGATGGGATTTCCTATGTCTTCCTCCCTGGGGTCTTGGTTGGTTTGGGGAAAAGCAGGACTCATGGGACTCATGGATGACCATTAGGTTGTGATGCCTCAGTTTCCCCTGCTTGCCTGTGAATTCCTTGAGGATAAGCCTGTGTTTTATTTATTTTTATGTTTCTAGCACATAACCTATTACCAGTAGAAGACAGATCATTGTTTTTTGCTTGTTGTTTTGTTTCATTCTGATTTTTCTTTCATGATTTCCAACTGTGAGGAGATCAAATGTAATAAGTTTCTCTTGTATAACTGCTATGATTCAGGTAAAAGAAAGCTATTGGTTACCAGCATCTGGGGAAAGTCATGACTGGGGGAGGCTGATCAAAGGGTGCTAAGTTTCAGTTAGATAGGAAGAAGACATCCTGGTGTGCTACAGAACATTAGCATGACTATAGAAACAGTAATATACTATACACGTCAAAAGGCTAGAAGAAAGGAGTTTGAATGCTTTCACCATAAAGAAATGATAAATGAAGAGGTAGATAGGTCTAACCTAATTTTAACATCATACAATGTACACATGTATCAAAGCATCACATGGAACCCCACTAATGTACAATTAAAATAAAATTCAGTTTTTATTTGAGAAAAAAAAAAAGAAAAGGCTATCAACCCTCAAGGTGGCTACAAAAAAAAAAATAGGAGCAGGGTTATATGGACTGGGAATGAAGCTACTTAGCTGAGAGACAATGCCATGTTGGCATCACTTTCTATTGAAGGGTTTAGGCAGGTGTTGGCAAGCTTCTTCTGTAAAGGGCTGCATAGTAAATATTTTAGGCTTTCACCATATGGTCTCTGACTCAACTCTGCCATTGCAGTGCCAATGCAACTGTCTGCAATACATAAATGAATGATCATGGCTGTGTGCCAATAAAACTTTATTTACAAAGAGAGGAAGTGAATTGAGGGTCAAAGCTTGTCCAGCCCTAGTGTACTCTCAGGTGTAACAGAATGAGACTCGGGTCCTAGCCATGCCACTTGTTAGCTGCGGGACCTTCATCAGATTGAGCCACAGCTTCTGCATCTATAAAATGGTGAGTTGGACAGCATCTACCTACAAAGTTGTTGGTAGGACTAAATGAGATTGTAAAATAAAGCCTTCAGCACTGACCCAAGGGTATATTATGTTTTCATCAATTGGTAGCTATTACTCTTACTAGAGCTGTTTCTTATCTCTTCCTGGCCTTTTATTCTTCCTATTTTTTCTGGATTAAATAAATTCACATTGAATTTATGCCATGAGTGCTACAGCCCTCTTTTCCCATCCTAAATCTCTTGAGTTTGAATAACATTAAGGAAATAATCTGCAGTTTCTACCAATCAAGATTGTTCTGAGGATGAAATACCTGTGAATAAACAGACACCATACCTGACACATAGCACTCAATATATTGTACTAATATAGCTATTATGAAGTGGAATATAAGTTGAAAGATATGTTTTAAAAATGAATAATATAAAAAATCTCATGCAGGAGATATCACAATACCTGACTTCAAACTATACTACAAAGCCATAGTAGTAAAATCAGCATGTTGTTGACACAAGAACAGACAAATAGACCAATGGAGCAGAATATAAGACTCAGAAACAAATCCACACACTTACAGCCAATTGATTTTTGACAAAGGGGCAAAAAACATACAATGGAAAAAAGATAGCTTTTTCAATAAATGGTATTGGCAAAACTGATTAACCATAAGCAGAAAAATGGAAATAAACACCACCTTCTCACCCTGCAGAAGAGTCAGTTCAAGATGGATCAAAGACTTGAAAATCAGACCAGAGACCTTGGAGCTCCTCGTAGAGGGATAGGTTCAAATTTTCAACACATAGACACAGGTAAAAACTTTTTCAACAAGACCTCAAAGGCACAAGAAATTAAAAGGAGGATCAATACGTGGGGGGATTAAACTGAAGAGCTTTTGTACAGCAAAAGAAACTGTCAAGAACCTCAACATTGAGCCAACATAACGGGAGAAAAACGTTGCCAACTATTCCTCTGGTAGAGGGCTAATATCTAGAATATACAGAGAACTCAAGAAACCAAAATAACCCAATCAAAAAATGAGAAAGCAAACTAAATAGACCCTTCACAAAAGAAGATATTCAGATGGCCAATAAATATATAAAAATGTTCAACACCATTAGCAATCAGAGAGATAAAAATCAAAACTACCCTGAGATTTGACCTAACTCCAAGTAGAATGGCAATCATTAGTGGGATCTCTAATACATGGCTGTGGGATTGTAAATTAGTGCAACTACTTTGGAAAACAGTATGGAGGATCCTCATAAGAATGGGAATGAACGATCCAGTAATACCACTTTTAGGTATCTAATCAAAAGAATGAAAACCAATGCACCAAACTAATGCGTGCATATCTATTTTCATAGACACACAATTTACAATGGCCAAACTATGGAACCAGTCAAGATGTCCATCAATAGATGAATGGATTACAAAACTATGGTATAAGTACACAACAGAATTTTACTCAGCCACAAAGAAAAACACAATTACGTCATTTACAGGGAAATGAACGGAACTGGAGAACATTATGCTAAGTGAGATAAGTCAGTCACAAAAAGCAAAAAATGGATGCTCTCCTTAATATATAGAAGGGAGAAAAAAGGTCATAGAAGGAATTCTAGACGAGGTAGGAGAAACCATAGATGAGCAAATAAAGCAACCTAATTGAGGGGAATAGGAGGAGGGAAGAGGGGAAATTCCATAATGTATATGATGTACATTCACAAACTTATTAAAGTCAATCACTAAGCCAAACATGAGGAGGGAAAAGGGAGAGAATGGGATGGAAAATGGGGAAGGGCTAAATGAGTGATGTGTGCATGTATCCCCTCTACTATCCTGTATTACGTTGATATATGACTACAATGCACAAATAAAAAAGAATAATAAAGTGTTAGAGACATGGGATGTCTTGGGTTCACACAGGATGGAAAAAGTGAAAAAAATTTTAAAAAGCAAAATAAAAATCTCATTACTTAGAAATCTTGTGAAATTTTGATACGAGAGATGTTAGCCTGAAGTATGCATAAATAGTTTTTTTTTTTTACATGTGGAATCAATTAATGGCTTGGTTCTGTTAATTAGGGATTCCCTGAAGTGAAATTCGTTGCTCACAAAGTAGGAATGTTAAAACCCATTGAGGCGTTTGCTTTTCAAAATGGTCTGTTTATGTTATAGCTGAGCCAAGGTAAATCATATATGCAAAATAGCTGTTGGCAGTGAGGAGTTGTCTCTGTTTTATACATTGGAAATATTCATTACAAACATGGGAGTGCCAGGCCCACAATCATTTAGTAATAGAAAAGGTGAAGGCAGAGTGTTCTCAAGTAGGCCCAGCTTATTTCTAGTGCTGTGTTCTAAGCTTGTCAGCCTTAGTACTATTGACGTTTTGGGCCAGATAATTCTTCATTACTGGAGATTGCCCTGGGCAGCGTAGAGTGTTTAGCATCTTCCTGGTCTCCTCTCATTGGATACCAGCCATAACATCTCACTCCAGTTGTAATAGTCAGTGATAACTCCAGGGGAGAGACAAAATTGTCTCCAGCGGGAAACCATTGGAACAATGGACAACTTAGTAGTGCCCATAGCAAGGCATGATGGTGCATGCCCATAATCCTAATACTTGGGAGCTGAAACAGGAGAACTGCAGGTTTGAGGCCAGCATTTGATAACTTAGATTCTGTTTCATAAATGGGAAGGGCTGAAGGACTGGGAGTGGTGTTACATGCCTGTAATCTAGTATACAGGAGACTGAGACCGGAGAATTACAGGTTTGAGGCTAGCCTCAGCAACTCAGCAAGATGCTTAGCAACATAATGAGACCTTGATTCAAAAAATAAAAATAGGTCTGGAGTTATGGCTCAGAAGTAGCACATCCCTGAGTACTATCAATCCCTAGTCACAAAAATAAAGGGGATTCTGAGGATATATCTCAGTGGTAGAGCATGCCTGAATTCAATCCCCAGTATCCCTACACACACACACACACACACACACACACACACACACACACAAATAGGGCTTAGAAACAATGCATTTTAACATAATACACACAATAACTTATTGTTATATAAGCCAGATTTCTCAGTCCTAGTTTTTGCCACTGACTGGATAGGTATGTCTAAATAAGCCCATGTGTCTTGATTACTTTTATTAGAAACTATGATGACCATCCATACACACTGTTTTGTTTAGGCTTAAGCTTTGAGTACATTTATTGTACCACTGTTTCATAAATTTTGCTTGGGTAAATAGTTGATATTCTTCATACTGGTTATGATATTGAATATAATTATATCCAAAGAGTGATATGCATTCACCACTAGTTTAATTGAAATGGATTGTGTCTAAAACTTTAAGTAGAACAATATTAATTTTTAGTCTGATTTTTTCCATATCAATATTAAGGAAAAATTAATGATACCATGATTCCTTTTTGATGTTTTTCACCTATTGCACAACCATTACTTGGTTTTTCTTAATATTTCTGTTGGTACATTGTAATCTCACATCATTATGTAGTTCAGAATGGTAGAGATACACACACACACACACACACACACACACACACACACGTTAGTCATGTTATATATTGCTAGGAAGAGATGGTCTTTGGAGTGAATAAGTAGAGATTATTCTATCTGTCTACCTGGATACCTTTACAGGTGAATCTGTCTTACTGGCTGTAGTACCCAAGGCAAATTTGTTAACTTTAGGGTATATTTATTTATAAAATGAGGTTAATATTACTCATGTTTTTAAGAAAAGCCTCAAAAACCACCACTTTCTCCTGTGAGACAAGGTCTCACTAAGTTTTCCAGGCTGACTTTAAACTTGAAACCCACCTGCCTCAGCCTCCTGAGTAACTGGGATTATACGTGTGCACCACACAGCTACTTCTCTTCCAAACTTTCCTTTGCCTGAGAAATAAAATACTATTAGAAAAAAGAAATCAAAGTGTGTACCTCTTACTGGATCTTACACTAAGCCCTACATAGTAATGTGGCTGTTTAACCTGTAATAAAATGATCAGATAGAGCAGATGGAGGAAAAGGTATCTGTATTTAAATCATGCCTTGAAAACATCAAAGTGGCAGAACATTTATATGGTTTTATCTAGCACTATTCTAAGAACTAAGGCATTTACTAGTGTAATAAAATAACAAATTTTCATTATCAGAGAGAGCAATTCAGAAATATAATGTTTCTCTTAATGCCATAGAATAGTTACCTATGGAGATATTCTTCTGATATTACGTAGCCTGGGAATCATTTTGTCAAATTATTTCTAAGTCTTCCTATATCTGCCATTTGTTAAAGATTTGTGTTTTACACTGAACACAAGTACCCTGAAAACTAATTGTAACCCAGTATTTAAAATGGTATTTTAAGCTGGGGGTGGTGGCACGCGCACACTTGTAATCCCAACTTTTGGGAGGCTGAGATGGGAAAACCCGGGTTCACAGATAGCCTCAGCTACTCAGGCCTTTGCAAATCAGTGAAAACCTGTTTCAAAATAAAGAATAAAAAATAGGGCTGGGGATGTAGCTCGGAGGTACAGTGTCCCTGGATTCCATCCCCAGTACCACAAAAATCAATCAATCAATAATATGTTATTTTAAATATTGGGTTTCCTAAAACATGGTTATTTAAAATCCAACCTATTTTCCCCTTCATCTGTGTTTATGTAATAATTTGCTTTTGTTCTTCTTTCCCCGTTGTATAGCATTTGGCTAGAGAAGAGGAATTGGTACATAAATGACAAAGCACCTCTGTTACTCTGGAGGTCTCAGTCCTTATGAGGTCATAGCTACGCAGTAGAATAAATCCCATTGTTGCTGTGGACACAACAGTATTTTCTAGATTCTTTGTATTCATTAATACAGAATATTCCTTGTGCCTTTATGTTTTTGTGATACTGATTCACTTTGTCATGAAATATTTATGCTTTGAGACGACAGAAGATGATATGACATAGATTTTGGTTATTAGCGCTGTTTGTTGTTGTTCTTATTTTGGAGTTTGGATGAAAATTTCTGATTTAGGCAAAAATCTCAGTTTTGTGAAATGTAAAAAAGTTTGTTGTTCTTTGATTCCTGGATGTCACGGGAAGGGACGTGACTTCCCTTTTCCTCCTCTTGTACTTCAGTGCTCCTTCAGAGTGCCACTTACAGCAGCATGTGTGAGGAGAAAAATCAGTGCACAAAAGTGGATTGTTAGTAAGTATATCAGCCACAGTTTCTGCACAATGGAAGTGTGGAATTGATACATAACCTTCAGATTCCAAGAATTAGGGGTAACAAAATCACCTTGAAACCCTTAAACATTATATATATATTTTTTATAATTGTTTATAATTTTTATTGAACATAAATGGTATACATTTAAACTATACTTGGTGCCCTCGTCCCCCCGCCCCTGCTTTCCCTCCCCCCTCCCACCAATGATTGCCCAGGGTTACCATGCCATATTCATAATTATACACATATTTGGATGTAGACCCTCATTAATCAAGTTCAGTCTTCCTCCTCCCCTATCTTTCCATTCAAGCTTTGCTGGTATTTCCCCCCCATTACCTGGAGTCCCACTGGTATCCTCTGTGTTTCCTAGTTTGGGCATATTAGAGGGAACATATGTCCCTTCTCCTTCCATGCTTGGCTGATCTCACTTAACATGATGCTCTCCAGGACTTTCCATCTTCTTGCAAATGATACGATTTTGTTCTTCTTTATGGCTGAGTAGAATTCCATTGTGTATATTTCCCAGAGTTTTGCAATCCATTCGTCTGTTGATGGAGACCTGGGTTGGTTCCATATTTTGGCTATTACGAATTGTGCTGCTATGAACATAGGTATGCCTATTTAAACATTATATTTTTTATATTGAGATCTTCCCCATTGCTTTCAGGCATGGTCTTGATTTAGAAAAGTGAAATGAGAATGTCCTTCCCTCTGTACCTCTTTCCACGCCTATCTAAATTACAGACATAACTGTTTGGTGGTTTTATATTTCCACTGTGCAAGAACTGCATACCCTTGACATAGTCTAGCTACTATTATCATGAGAGCACTACACATAAAAGTATTATTGCCAGTTTTATGGACAAGTTGTCTTGTATGAGCACTCTGTTAAAATTTACCATTATAAGTCCTTGATTCCGTGGACAAACAGCCACATGTGACAACTATTGGTAATTAGATTTTAAAAAAGAATTTTTAAGACAACTCTCTGATGCTGTTTATGGTCAGCTCAAAACCAGGAAAAAAATTGCTGTATATCATATAGATTCCATCTGCCAAAATCTTGAAACAATTCATGCAAATGTAACTACGGACATAAAATGGCTTCAAGCTTTCCAGGATAAATTATTCTGGAAAAGAGCTATGTTGGTGCTATAAAGACAGAGATAATTTGCCTTCTTCTTGTCCCTCAGAGCACTCTAAACAAAGGGCTAGTTTACAATATTTATAAATATTGTTCATACTTTATACCAAATATACTAGAGCAAAATTTCCCAAGAAATAGCTCTTCTAAAATCTGCACACAAACTTATCTGTAAGAAAATCTGAAAATCACTTTCTCCATATCTTTTCTAAGCCAATAGATGAGTGTGTGTGTGTGTGTGTGTGTGTGTGTGTGTGTGTGTCCTACAGTCTTGAGGATAATTCTGAAGGGCAGGCCCTCATCTTTGTCTAATCCCCAAAGCTGAACATGTAACAGGTTCTCAATACATGTTTATTTAATTGAATTCATAAAATGTGGTTTGTTGGAAGAACCGACTTTTGTTGGTGCTTAGTATAGTCTTTTCCTTCCAAACCACTTCCTCTCATGTTTTATCTTAGAAGACTAGTTATTTCTCTTAGCTGAGGGAAAGCTCAAATGGACCACTGTGTTTTTCCTCCAGTGTATACGTGCTCAGATCTACAAACACTTAAGAAAGAATAATTTATGCTTCTGGTTCTGGGGCTGAGGTTATAGTTGAGTGTTATATAGAGCTCTTGTTAGTGAGAATTAAATTTTCTGACAGTGACCTCCCCATTTACAAATGAGGACTTACTTGTCTTCCTGAATTGAATCTTTCAAAATTCAGCTGAATTTTATAACATCTAAGTTTTTGAGTCTCAGAGGGGCTACTTCCATGTGTACTTGAGTCAATACAAGTGGCTCAAGGATTTTTATTTTCTTGGTTAGCAAAAAGACAGCAAGTAGATCAAGAAATTACTTTCAATGTTTCTTGAAGGATAGTTCAACAAATATCAAATGCTGTTAGAAAACCTGGAAAAACATTGTCTGGATGGTGGCTCCTTTCTTTCTATTTAGTAGATCTGCACCAAATCTTGGGCAATTTCCATTTAAATAAATGCCTCTGAAACTTTCACAGTCTTCAGAAAGTGGTTGCTTTGTGCATTGCATGATTGTGAATGTATTTTAATTACCCCTTGCTTTTCTAGTCAATTTAGCTATAATATCAAGACCCAATTTATTTTACTTTCCCAAGATAAAAATTAATTGTCTTATTAGACCAGATAATGAGCTGTGTTGTTTTTATCAGTCCACAAATACTACACTTACATTTTTCATGAGAGGACCATTTTTATATAAATTAAATCTTAAAGGATAAAGATGAATTTGGCATCTAATTAAGCTTGAAATTCTTTTATTATATTCTCTCCTCCAGAGTCTTTCATTTCACCCATCCCCCAACTCCTTTCAAAATATAAATATTTCAGAAAAGCTTATGTGATTGGTTGTTTTAAAACCTCATAAACCATTTTTGTATATTGTTCTAGTTTACTTAAATCCTGCAACTCTATCTTAAAATTCAAGAAATTCTCTACATAAAAATTACTACCAATGACCCGGGCGTGGTGGCGCACGCTTGTAATCCCCGCGCATGGGAGGCGGAAACAGGGAGGATCATGCAGGTTCTTAAGAAGCACAGCTAGCTTAAGAGAGCCTGTTTCCAAATAAAAAAAGTATAAAAGTAGATCTGGGAGTATAGCCCGGAGGTAGAAGGGCTTCCAGGAACCCCAGTACCACCACCAAATATATATATAATTTTAGGATAAGTTTGTTAATCTATTTTTGTGCTGCTGCGGATTGAACCCAGGGTCTCTCATGTGCTAGGCAAGCTTATAATGAGTTTATAGTAATACTAATATTTGTTGGACTTTTATATATGGCCAAGAACTGTATTAGGCATTTAAGTATGCGATCTTAGGAAATACACAGCCCTATGAAGAAGACATCATTGTTCCCATCTTAAAGTGAAAAAAATTTGTCTACTTCCTGAGGCCCCGTGTGTCCCCTGCAAAGCCAGCCATTAGGTGATGCCTCACGGTCTCCTCAGTGCGCTGAGCTGTCAGTCATTGCTTTATGCCCTGCACACCTGACCACACGTTCCACCAAGCACCATTTGTAGACCTAAACACAAAGTAATATACTAACAGATTGAGGATCCCAAAGCCAAAATACAAAATGCCCCAGAATCCAAAATCAGTGCTTTTTGAGCACTGATATGGTGCTAAATGTAGAAAAGCACATACCATGAAACTGTTTCATGCAGAGAATTACTTAAAATATTGTGCAAAATTACCTTCAGGCCATGTTTATAAGGTGAAATGAAACCTAAATAGTTTTGTGTTTAGACTTGGGTCCTGTCCCAAGATCTCTCATTATGTAACTGTAAATATTCCAGCATCCAAATCCAAAACACTTGTTCCCATCGTAAAGTGGTAAAATTTGTCTCATCCCCCGAGGCCCAAAGCATTTGGGCAAAAGGATATCCAACCTGTATTGCAGTAATGACAATATTCTTTACTTAATGTAATAGTTACAATAGTTAATATTTATTAGGAACAAGTGTGAAATACCACTACAAAATGCTTTACCACTACCAAAAACCACGACCAAATTCATTCCTCATAACAACTTCAGAGGGAGGCTGTCTTGCTTTCACTGTTGTACAAAGGTGGCTACTGATGTTTGACACATGACAAATAGATGGCATAGAAGAGATTAAATCCATCCCATAGCTGGGTATAGTGATGCATGCTTGTAATTCCAGGACTTGGGAGGCTGAAACCAGAGGATAGCAGGTTCAAAGTCAGCCTCAGCAACTTAGTGAGGGTCTTAACAACTTAACAAGATGCCTGTTTCAAAATAAAATAGTGCTGTGGTATAGCTCAGAGGTAGAATGCCACTGAGTTCAATTTCTAGAACCTCCCCCCCAAAAAAAAAATCCACCCCCTGTACCGCAAAGAAAAGTTAGAAAAGCCAGGTACAGGTATATAACTGTAATCCTAGTACTTGGGAGGATGGGACATGAAGACCACAGGTTTAAGGGCAGCCTCAGCAACTTAGGGAGTTCCTGTTTCAAAATAAATAAAATTGGTTGGGGTTTGACTCAGAAATAGAATGCCCCTAAGTTCAATAACTAATATCTCTTCAATAACTAATATCTCTCTCCCTCCCTCCCTCCCTCTCTCTTTCTCTCTTTTTTTCTCTCTCTCTCACACACACACACTCACACTCACACACACACACACACACACACACACACACACACAAATGTCAGAAATTATAGTGAAACTCAAGACTATTATGTTATTAGACAAATAGTCACTCTTGGGTGAGTTTATTCTTACTCCATGCCTATGCACTGATAGATACAAGCTATTCTCTTAAAAAGATAGAATTAAGACCCCTGGAGAAACCAGGCCCAGTAAGACGCTGAGTTCTGGGCGGGGGTCGCAGGCGGGGCACGCCTAATGGGGCCCGGGTCGCGGGACTCTGGGCCCCTGCCGAACTGCGCGTAGCACGCCAGACCCCTGGAGAAACCAGACCCAGTAAGACGCTGGGTTCTGGGCGGGGGTCGCGGGCGGGGCACGCCAGATGGGGCCCGGGTCGCGGGACTCTGGGCCCCAGACCGAACTGCGCATAGCACGCCAGACCCCTGGAGAAACCAGGCCAAGTAAGACGCTGGGTTCTGGGCTGGGGTCGCGGGCTGGGCACGCCAGATGGGGCCCGGGTCGCGGGACTCTGGGCCCCAGGCAGAACTGCGAGTAGCACGCCAGATCCCTGGAGAAACCAGGCCCAGTAAGACGCTGGGTTCTGGGCAGGGGTCGCGCGCGGCGCACAAAAGCCGGGGCCTGGGTCGCGGGACCCTGGGCCCCGGGCCGAACTGCGCGTAGCACGCCAGACCCCTGGAGAAACCAGGCCCAGTAAGACGCTGGGTTCTGGGCGGTGGTCGCGGGCGGGGCACGCCTAATGGGGCCCGGGTCGCGGGACTCTGGGTCCCTGCCGAACTGCGCGTAGCACGCCAGACCACTGGAGAAACCGGACCCAGTAAGACGCTGGGTTCTGGGCGGGGGTCGCGGGCTGGGCACGCCAGATGGGGCCCGGGTCGCGGGACTCTGGGCCCCTGCCGAACTGCGCGTAGCACGCCAGACCCCTGGAGAAACCAGACCCAGTAAGACGCTGGGTTCTGGGTGGGGGTCGCGGACGGGGCACGCCAGATGGGGCCCGGGTCGCGGGACTCTGGGCCCCAGGCCGAACTGCGAGTAGCACGCCAGACCCCTGGAGAAACAAGGCCCAGTAAGACGCTGGGTTCTGGGCGGGGGTCGAGCACAGGGCACGCCAGCTGGGGCCCGGATCGCGGGACTCTGGGTCCCGGCCGAACTGCGAGTAGCACGCCAGACCCCTGGAGAAACCGGGCCCAGAACAGAAAAAGATAAAGAAAAATATCGGAGAGGTGGTAAGAAAGCCGTTATGGATGCCAGGACACTGGAGATGCAGACAAAACTTATCTAAATGCACTGGAACTTATGGAAAAATTCGCCGTGAAAGAGGACTGCTATTTCTCTATATTGTTAAGAATCTCAGACATCACATATAAGGAGAGAGTTTAGCGGAGACCAAGGAGAAATGCGGTGTTGAAAGAGTTCTTCGCGATGGTGGTAGAGACTTGTATTCAGGAGAAGCAGAAACCGGATCTTACCAACTTTATTTTTTTGGAGAAATTACACCAAATGTCGAATGCTACCATCACGCATGCTTAGGAACACTGGACAACATTCAGAGTGGAAAAAGAGCCTGGGAAGGATTTGAAACGGTGGAGGCAGTGGCAATGCCAGTGGCCAATATTCGGGAGAGGCAGAGATCTGATACATTACAACTGGAACCTTTGAAATACTAACCACAGAGACAGTGATCGGAACCTGCTGAGGGGTTAGGCGGGCGCCGGGGCCAGTGGCCGACATCGGAGCTTGCTGTGAGGCAGGGCCACTACTGAGGCCTCCGTGGCCGGGATTGGAACCTGCAGAGGGGTTAGACCGATGCTAGGGCCAGCGAGGCCGGCATTGGAGCCTGCCATGATGCAAGGCTTGTGCTAGGGCCTCCGAGGTCGGGTCCGGAACTTGCTGAGGGGTTAGGCCGGTGCTGGGGTCAGCGAGGCCGGCATCGGAGCCTGCCGTGAGGCAAGGCCAGTGTTGGGGCCCCCGAGGACGGGACCGGAGCCTGCTGAGGGGTTAGGCCGGTGCTGGGGCCAGCGAGGCTGGCATCAGAGCCTGCCATGAGGCAAGGCCGGTACTTGGGCCTCCGAGGCCAGGATAAGAGCCTGCCGAGGGGTTAGGCCGGTGCTGGGGCCTCCGAGGCCAGGATAAGAGCCTGCTGAGGGGTTAGGCCGCTGCTGGGGCCAGCGAGGCCGGCATCGGAGCCTGCCTTGAGGCAAGGCCGGTACTGGGGCCTCCGAGGCCAGGACAAGAGCCTGCCGAGGGGTTAGGCCGGTGCTGGGGACAGCGAGGCCGGCATCGGAGTCTGCCTTGAGGCATGACCAGTGCTGGGGCCTCCGAGGCCGGGATCGGAGCCTGCCGAGGGGTTAGGCCGCTGCTGGGGCCAGCGAGGCCAGCATCGGAGCCTGCCTTGAGGCAAGGCCGGTACTGGGGCCTCTGAGGCCGGGATCGAAGCCTGCCGAGGGGTTAGGCCGCTGCTGGGGCCAGTGAGGCCGGCATCGGAGCCTGCCGTGAGGCAAGGCCGGTACTGGGGCCTCCGAGGCCAGGATAAGAGCCTGCTGAGGGGTTAGGCCGGTGCTGGGGCCAGCGAGGCCGGCATCGGAGCCTGCCTTGAGGCAAGGCCGGTACTGGGGCCTCGAGGCCAGGATAAGAGCCTGCCGAGGGGTTAGGCCGGTGCTGGGGCCAGCGAGGCCGGCATCGGAGCCTGCTGTGAGGCAAGGCCGGTACTGGGGCCTCCGAGGCCAGGATAAGAGCTTGCCGAGGGGTTAGGCCGGTGCTGGGGCCAACGAGGCCGGCAGCGGAGCCTGCCGTGAGGCATGACCAGTGCTGGGGCCTCCGAGGCCGGGATCGAAGCATGCCGAGGGGTTAGGCCGGTGCTGGGGCCAGCGAGGCCGGCATCGGAGCCTGCCGTGAGGCAAGGCCGGTACTGGGGCCTCTGAGGCCAGGATAAGAGCCTGCCAAGGGGCTAGGCCGGTGCTGGGGCCAGCGAGGCCGGCATCGGAGCCTGCCTTGAGGCATGACCAGTGCTGGGGCCTCCGAGGCTGGGATCGGAGCCTGCCGAGGGGTTAGGCCGCTGCTGGGGACAGCGAGGCCGGCATCGGAGCCTGCCGTGAGGCAAGGCCGGTACTGGGGCCTCCGAGGCCAGGATAAGAGCCTGCCGAGGGGTTTGGCCAGTGCTGGGGCCAGTGAGGCCGGCATCGGAGCCTGCCTTGAGGCAAGGCCGGTACTGGGGCCTCTAGGCCAGGATAAGAGCCTGCCGAGGGGTTAGGCCGGTGCTGGGGCCAGCGAGGCCGGCATCGGAGCCTGCCGTGAGGCAAGGCCGGTACTGGGGCCTCCGAGGCCAGGATAAGAGCTTGCCGAGGGGTTAGGCCGGTGCTGGGGCCAGCGAGGCCGGCATCGGAGCCTGCCTTGAGGCAAGGCCAGTACTGGGGCCTCCGAGGCCAAGATAAGAGCCTGCCAAGGGGTTAGGCCGGTGCTGGGGCCAGCGAGGCCGGCATCGGAGCCTGCCTTGAGGCATGACCAGTGCTGGAGCCTCCGAGGCCGGGATCGGAGCCTGCCGAGGGGTTAGGCCGGTGCTGGGGCCAACGAGGCCGGCAGCGGAGCCTGCCGTGAGGCATGACCAGTGCTGGGGCCTCCGAGGCTGGGATCGGAGCATGCCGAGGGGTTAGGCCAGTGCTGGGGCCAGCGAGGCCGGCATCGGAGCCTGCCGTGAGGCAAGGCCAGTACTGGGGCCTCCGAGGCCAGGATAAGAGCCTGCCAAGGGGTTAGGCCGGTGCTGGGGCCAGCGAGGCCGGCATCGGAGCCTGCCTTGAGGCATGACCAGTGCTGGGGCCTCCGAGGCCGGGATCGGAGCCTGCCGAGGGGTTAGGCCGCTGCTGGGGCCAGCGAGGCCGGCATCGGAGCCTGCCGTGAGGCAAGGCCGGTACTGGGGCCTCCGAGGCCAGGACAAGAGCCTGCCGAGGGGTTAGGCCGGTGCTGGGGCCAGCGAGGCCGGCATCGGAGCCTGCCTTGAGGCAAGGCCGGTACTGGGGCCTCTGATGCCGGGATCGTAGCCTGCCGAGGGGTTAGGCCGCTGCTGGGGCCAGTGAGGCCGGCATCGGAGCCTGCCGTGAGGCAAGGCCGGTACTGGGGCCTCCGAGGCCAGGATAAGAGCCTGCTGAGGGGTTAGGCCGGTGCTGGGGCCAGCGAGGCCGGCATCGGAGCCTGCCTTGAGGCAAGGCCGGTACTGGGGCCTCGAGGCCAGGATAAGAGCCTGCCGAGGGGTTAGGCCGGTGCTGGGGCCAGCGAGGCCGGCATCGGAGCCTGCTGTGAGGCAAGGCCGGTACTGGGGCCTCCGAGGCCAGGATAAGAGCTTGCCGAGGGGTTAGGCCGGTGCTGGGGCCAACGAGGCCGGCAGCGGAGCCTGCCGTGAGGCATGACCAGTGCTGGGGCCTCCGAGGCCGGGATCGAAGCATGCCGAGGGGTTAGGCCGGTGCTGGGGCCAGCGAGGCCGGCATCGGAGCCTGCCGTGAGGCAAGGCCGGTACTGGGGCCTCCGAGGCCAGGATAAGAGCCTGCCAAGGGGCTAGGCCGGTGCTGGGGCCAGCGAGGCCGGCATCGGAGCCTGCCTTGAGGCATGACCAGTGCTGGGGCCTCCGAGGCTGGGATCGGAGCCTGCCGAGGGGTTAGGCCGCTGCTGGGGCCAGCGAGGCCGGCATCGGAGCCTGCCGTGAGGCAAGGCTGGTACTGGGGCCTCCGAGGCCAGGATAAGAGCCTGCCGAGGGGTTTGGCCAGTGCTGGGGCCAGTGAGGCCGGCATCGGAGCCTGCCTTGAGGCAAGGCCGGTACTGGGGCCTCTAGGCCAGGATAAGAGCCTGCCGAGGGGTTAGGCCGGTGCTGGGGCCAGCGAGGCCGGCATCGGAGCCTGCCGTGAGGCAAGGCCGGTACTGGGGCCTCCGAGGCCAGGATAAGAGCTTGCCGAGGGGTTAGGCCGGTGCTGGGGCCAGCGAGGCCGGCATCGGAGCCTGCCTTGAGGCAAGGCCAGTACTGGGGCCTCCGAGGCCAAGATAAGAGCCTGCCAAGGGGTTAGGCTGGTGCTGGGGCCAGCGAGGCCGGCATCGGAGCCTGCCTTGAGGCATGACCAGTGCTGGAGCCTCCGAGGCCGGGATCGGAGCATGCCGAGGGGTTAGGCCACTGCTTGGGCCAGCGAGGCCGGCATCGGAGCCTGCCGTGAGGCAAGGCCGGTACTGGGGCCTCCGAGGCCAGGATAAGAGCCTGCTGAGGGGTTAGGCCGGTGCTGGGGCCAGCGAGGCCGGCATCGGAGCCTGCCGTGAGGCAAGGCCGGTACTGGGGCCTCCGAGGCCAGGACAAGAGCCTGCCGAGGGGTTAGGCCGGTGCTGGGGCCAGCGAGGCCGGCATCGGAGCCTGCCTTGAGGCAAGGCCGGTACTGGGGCCTCTGATGCCGGGATCGTAGCCTGCCGAGGGGTTAGGCCGCTGCTGGGGCCAGTGAGGCCGGCATCGGAGCCTGCCGTGAGGCAAGGCCGGTACTGGGGCCTCCGAGGCCAGGATAAGAGCCTGCTGAGGGGTTAGGCCGGTGCTGGGGCCAGCGAGGCCGGCATCGGAGCCTGCCGTGAGGCAAGGCCGGTACTGGGGCCTCCGAGGCCAGGATAAGAGCTTGCCGAGGGGTTAGGCCGGTGCTGGGGCCAACGAGGCCGGCAGCGGAGCCTGCCGTGAGGCATGACCAGTCCTGGGGCCTCCGAGGCCGGGATCGGAGCATGCCGAGGGGTTAGGCCGGTGCTGGGGCCAGCGAGGCCGGCATCGGAGCCTGCCGTGAGGCAAGGCCGGTACTGGGGCCTCCGAGGCCAGGATAAGAGCCTGCCGAGGGGCTAGGCCGGTGCTGGGGCCAGCAAGGCCGGCATCGGAGCCTGCCTTGAGGCATGACCAGTGCTGGGGCCTCCGAGGCCGGGATCGGAGCCTGCCGAGGGGTTAGGCCGGTGCTGGGGCCAGCGAGGCCGGCATCGGAGCCTGCCGTGAGGCAAGGCCGGTACTGGGGCCTCTGAGGCCAGGATAAGAGCCTGTCAAGGGGTTAGGCCGGTGCTGGGGCCAGTGAGGCCGGCATCGGAGCCTGCCGTGAGGCATTACCAGTGTTGGGGCCTCCGAGGCCGGGATTGGAATCCTGCCAAGGGGTTAGACTGGTGCAGGGGCCAATGGCCAGCATCGGAGCCTGGCGTGAGGCAAGTTCACTCCTGCGGCCTCCAAGGTCGGGACCAAAGCCAGCTTAGGGGTTTGACCGGTTCAGGGGCCAGCGAGACCAGAACTGGGTCCTCCCATGAGGCAAGGCCGCTGCGTGAGCCAGCGAGGTCTGGATCAGTCCACTGAGTAGCCAGGCCACTACTGGGACCATCAAGAGTGGGATTGGTACTTGCAACGCAGCATGCACAGAGAAATATCGCAGAAAATATAAATCAGACGCTTCTCTTAATCAGCAATAACTAGGAGGAAAAGGGCAACAGGAAGAGGTTGAGCTATAGAAAGGGCCCTATAGTGAAGCAACTAATGTGATCAATCAGAGGGTATGTAATACTGGAGGACGGAGCCTCTTTAAAATGCAGGAGGTACATAAACAAATGTATCAAGGTAAATCACCAAAGAAGTGTGGGATGGAGGGAGGGGGAGGGAATGGGACGGGGGCTGGAGGAGGGCTAATTGGATGATGTGTGCTTGTATATCCTCTCAAGTCTTGTACTCCAATGTGATTGATATATGACTACAATGCACCAATTTAAAAAATAAATTAATTTAAAAAAAAAGATAGAATTATATATACTCTATGTAATATTTTTGCAACTTACTTTCCACTGAACAACAAATGATGACAATTTTTATGTTGATAATTAGAACTATCCATCATCAGTTTGAATGGCCACATGGACACTCATCAGCCACATGGCTGTTACTTAATTTAGTCATCATGGTTGGTCACTTGTGTGGTCTTTTTTATGCTATTATATACAAATGGAGTTTAGTTTGTGATGTCACCCTCCAACAATAAGATAGAATGATTAAAATCATCAAATTCTCTAATGGCTTGTGCGACAAACTTGTATGGAAAACCAACAACCAAGTTGACAAAAAAAAAGCTTCAGTTCAGTCAAACTTAGAATGACACTTGCAAACAAGACCACTTTTAAAAGAAACATGAGGACTTCTAATTTTTTTCTTGCATGTGAGGAAATTCTCCAAGTGTCATTTCTTATCTGTGGGTTGGAGGTATGCACAGCCTCTCATTCTGTAGCCTCACATCTAGCCACAGATGAATACAGGATGAATTTTAACTACCATTGGTTATCCTGACTGTGAACATTCCAGGAGATGGGAAGAAGGATGTATACCCAAGCCAGAGCCTAGCCTCTCTACTACTCTTCACCTCCAATTACAATTTTACAGGCACCTCAAATTCACTTCAAATGGAGTATGTATTATTATAAGTGAATTATTAATAGTATTATAATCACTATTGTATTGGGGATTGAACCCATGAGTATTCTACTTCCAAGCTACAGCCCTAGTGCACACAGGAAAGTATGGGAGGGGGTGTCATTAAGGATTGAACCCAGGGGAGTTCTACCTCTGAGCTATGCCCCCAGTCCTATTTTATTTTTTATTTTGAAACAATTTTGCTGAATGGCTGAGGGCCTCAATAAGTTGCTGAGGCTGGCCTTGAACTTGTAATCCTCCTGAGTCAGCCTCCCAGGAACTGCTATTACAAGTATACTCTACCATACCCAGATAAGTAAGGTCATTTATCATCTCATACAGAAAATTCACCTGTGGAGCAAGCACCAGACTTTATTCCATCATCCTGCAACTCTCTGTCCTGCTCTCTCTTGCTTCAGGACTCCATCCTTAGGACATTGCAAGCAACTACAGTAGGTAGTTAAGACTTCACATCCTGATACCATAAGGACCAGGGATGGAAGTGGGTTGGTTTCTCAGTGTCTCTCCCTGAGAGTCAGGAAGCCACTCTTACAAGCCACACCACCTGCAGGCACCCTTTAGAGATATCACTGGCCACATCTTGGTGGCTACATGCCCTTCAACAAATCAGAGACACACTCCAGCTGGCTCACGGTGGACCTCTAGGAAGCTCATGGTCTGGTAGAGAAGGGATAGCTTCTGGGTACCATTTGGTTCTGTTAAGAAGGATAGGGGAAAAAGCTGCAGCATTGTCTGTTACAGAGGAAACTGGCATGGAGCAGAGACACAGATAATTAGTCGGGTAAATTAAACAGCAAATGTAAAGACTTGAGAGAGAAATGATGGGTCTCTTGCATTTGAAGAAAAGAGGAGGGAAAGCAGGGTTAGAGCCAGTGAGGGGTTGGTGATGGTGTAGATTGATGAGTTGACGTGATGACCTGACCTATCTTAAGAACAACGAGGACCATTAGGGGGCTAGAGAAGAGCAATGGCATAGCTGGATCCAGGTTTCTGAGAAATACCTGTGTGTGCCCTGTGTACGACCTATGGTGCATATTAAGTTAAAACACAGAAACTGATGATATGGCTAACTGGTCTACCAGAGGATGTAGGCAGAAAGAGTTGGGAAATGTTTGAGTTATATTTGACCAGTCTTGGTCATGAATTAGATCTGGTTACAGAAAAGGGAAAAGGTAGTGTCAGGCCAACTCAAAGGGTTCTTTCTAAGAAATTATGCCTGCTCTGTTTTGTTTTGCTTTGTTTTACAATCCTGGGGATTCAACCCAGAGCCTAACACATGCTAGGCCAGTGCTCTGCCACTAAGCTATACCCCCAGCCCTTTCTCTGAGCAATTGCCTGATTTTGCCATTAATGAAAAACAATTAAGGGTAAAAATAATTCACTCTAAACTGGACATGATGGTGCATGCCTGTAATTCTAATACTTGAAAGGCTGAGACAGGAAAAGGACAGGCTTGAGGCCAGCCTCAGCAACTACCCTGGTTCTGTTCTTTCCTTTCTTTCATTCTCTCTTTCTTTTTTTTTTTGTGGCACTGAGAATGGAACCCGGACATTCTACCTCCGAGCTACATTTCTAGCCCTATTTTTATTCCTTATTTTGAAACAGGCTCTAATTTGCTGAGGGCCTCACTAAGTAGCTAAGGCTGGCCACAAATCTGCGATCCTCCTGTCTCAACCTCACAAGTACCGGATTACAAACATGCTCCACCAGGCCTGGCTGCAAGGCCCTGTTTCAAAATTTAAAAAAGGGATGGGGTTGTAGCTCTGGGTTCAATCCCCAATACAATAATGATGTTGATACTAATAATAAGTCACTGATAATTATACACTCCAGTTGAAGTGAATTTGTAGTGCCTGTGAAATAGTAATTGGAGGTAAAGAGTAGTAATAATACTAGCAGTGATTTATACCTAGTTTCAGATCTTTTATTTGTATGAAATAATCTAATTCTCATTATAAGCCCATGAGGCAGATGCTGTGATTGTCCCCATTTTATAGATGTGGTAACTGAGGCCCAGACAAGTAAAGTGGCAAGAGTTATGCAACTACCATGGTGTCAGGCGAATCTTCTAGGGTAAAAGTATAAATTTAGAAATATTCAGATTATCAGTGCTAATTCAAGCCCTGGAAACAAGTGAAATTATCTAGGGAGAGCTGAGCCCTGGGAAAGTCCATGATTTCAACCAAGGCCCAAGAGATACTAACATACTCTAGAGGAAAGGAAGAAGGAAGGAAGCAATGGGTTTCTTTTAAATGAATATTCAAGTGTTAAAATCAAAATCATGAGAGGGCTTGGCTCCTTTGCAAACCAATAAGCAACCTATAAAAAAGTTTTAGAATTTGGCCAGGAGTGTCAGACATGAACACACATGTCAGCACTTGGTGTTTTGCCCCTTGCAAATGACATAGTGTGCACAGATTCTGCCAAGTCCCTTCCTTGCATCAGGATTGGGTTCAGTTGCATAAAACAAATAAAATAGAAATAAGAAAGATAGGAGTTTATTTCTCCCTCATTAAAAGGGAATGCAGAGGTAGCCAACTCAAGGCTAAGTATGGTGGCCCACAAAGTTCTGAAAGACCAAGGTACCACCCAGTGCCTGTTGCATCTCAACTCTGCAGTGACCCTCGTCTTCACAGTGGCTGCCACATACCAGACATCGCTGCTTTAGGAACCAGGATGCAAAAGCTAAAGACCAAAGAAACAGTGCATCTCTCCTCTCTAAGCAGACATCCCAGGAGTTGCTCAAAACACTTCGCTTTACATCTCATTGATCAAAGCTTGATGATACAACCACACCCAGTCAGAGGAGGCTGGGTAAACAGTCTTTGGGCAGGGTGAAAATCAATTTGTGTTCACTAAGGAGGACAGGAGGAAAAGATCTGGCAGGACTCCAGCCATGTCTGCCACTGATAATTTGCTCTTTTGTAAAAGAGGGTTTAGGATATTTATCTCACCTTCCTTGTTGGTTCATTATAGGGATCCGGTGATACGGTGACTAGGCAAATGCTTGAAAATGATAAAACCCTATTCAAATGGTTGCAGTGAGACGCCCCTCGGTTCCTCTTGCACCAGGTCGGCACTTACATATGTTTCAAATGAGAAAATCTTGACCAAACTCATACATTTTTACTAATTTGCAGAGTCAAAAGCTGGAATTGTTTCTACAGGCCTTGAGTTTCGGTGGCAAAGTCTTCCTCTGTTTTCAGAATCCGTTTTAGACAGCATCCGTATGGATATTGAATTAGCTCTGCAGGAAAGCTTCCCATCAATATTGCCTGCTCTGCTGAACTCTGCACTGTCCAAAGAATGCTCTCTGGTAGATGAAGTGGAAGGCTTATTTGTAGAGACAGCAGCTCCTATCATTAACTCACCTGGCCTCACCATCTTGATTTATTGACAACATAATAAGGACTCCCGCCTGGGTCCTGTTCAGAGAAGGCATTTAGGAGACTGGTCCTGCCATTCAGAAGCTAATTTCAGGAATCATGAAGGAATATTATGTGAAGATGGCAGGACACTTAGATAGGGTGGTTTCTGCTGGGCACTATAACACAGGCTTGTGATCCCAGTCCTTGAAAGGCTAAGATAGGAGGACCACAGGTTCAAGGCCAGTCTCAACAACTTAGCCAGACTCTGTTTCAAAATAAAAAAGAGCAAGGGTATAGGTCTTAGGTATAATACTTCTGGGTTCAATCCCTAATACAAAAAAAAAAAAATGATGTTGTGACTACATAGGGTGCCTTAGCATTCTCAGGCATGGGTAAAAGTGAATGACATTTCATTTTTATTGAAATAAGTCTAGGAAATTTGGGAAATATCTATAAATAAGGATATTATTTTTAAATTTTGAGTTTGAATTCAGAAACAGATGATACTTTTGCATTAAATAATGACCTTTAAGATTATTTGATCAAACAGAGCCAAGAGCATCTGCTGTCTTTTATTGTATGTGCTTTATACATCTGTATCAGTTTCAAATTCCTCTTAAAGTCTAAAAGTGAAGACACAGTTACTTTAGTGTAGCTGGTGCTTTTCATTTTAAGATATTTAAGAATAGGAACTTCCTCTTCTCTTTCCTTACAGCCTCCATCCCACAGTTTGAATTAAACAGTAAGAGCTTAGCTAATGTTTGCAGAGTCAGTGCATAATGTTGTGTTCTCATAGACCTTGGCACAAGTGTTCTTTTGTACCCATAGGGAATTGGTTCCAGGACCCCTGCTGTTACCAAAATCTGCAAAAATATAAAATGGCATAGTGTTTTCATAGACCCCACAGACATCTTCCTGTATACTGTACATCATCTCCTGATGACCCATAATACCGAATAGAATTTACATGCTATTTAAATAGTTGTCCTGCTGAATCATTTAAGGAATGATGACAAGAAAACAAAAGACTATACATGCTCAGTACAGGTGCAATTTTTTAATCCTTTTATTGGTGCAATGTAAGAATACATCATAATGAGATTCAAAGTGTTTCAAACATATATGCACATACTTAGCACCAACAAAAACGTATCTAGATCAAGAAGAGTTAATTTAGTTAGAATGAGTTTCCTTTTGTGATCTAAAAAACTACAAAGATGCTGTATAAATAAAAAACTGTATTGCAAGTAAACAGGAAAAATATAAGCCCAGATTCTAGCTAACAATTTCATTTAAACAGCTTGAGGAGGAGTCCCAGGTGGGGCTGGGACAACTCAGTCAATTTCATTGATGTTTTGGAAAATGAATCCTATTGGATGGTCATTAACTGCACTTCCTGACACCTTCCAGCTGACACCTAGAACAGGTCAGATGAGGTTCAAGGGGAAGGGAAAGTGAATACAGGCAGAGTAATAGGCCTAAGCAATCAGTAACCTAAAGTTGAAATCAGGTGATATTTAATGAGCATCCACTAAATGCCACTTCTACTAGACTTTTTGCTTGATAATATAATGATTACATGTACAACCCAAGGGGTAGATATTATCCCATTTTGCAATTACAGAAATGCATGTCTGAAATTAATTTTCCCTTGGTCCCAAAGCTAAGTGATGGTGGGTAGGCACCTATGCCTAGATGTTCAGAGTTCAAATTATAGGTGCTGAGATCAATATATTCAGTTTTTAAGATAAGGAATTTAAAAATAAGCACTATACTGAGGGTTAATTTAGAAATTTTATTTTATTTTTGCAGTACTAGGGCTTGAACCTCAGGCCTCGCACATTCTAGGCAAGCACTAGCTACATCCTTAGTATTATTCAGAACTTCTTATGGGGCAAAATTACCCAATGGTTTTCTCTGGTGAGAGCTATTTAAAAATTTAACATCCTTCATGAAGTATAATAATTAAAGGCCCCTAAAGAGATTAACAGGACAGGAAGAACAGGACATTTATTGCTTGGGGGAAAAAATGACTACCAGAACTCAATTTCTGTACTCTGTGACAAGGGAAATTTTAAGTTTATAAAAATCTCAACAAATATATGAGCAGAGTTTTTTGCTTTCTGAGTAATAGTGAATGCAGGCCTCAGTTAGAGCTATTGATGGCAATTAAAGTATACACACATGGAAAAGAAAGCAAGGAAGTGTGAGCAAGCATCCACACCCTTGCCAAAGTATTCTTCCCAGAAACACTGTTTGGGTTTGAAATATTCACTATACAAGTGACAAACTGACACTGAAACATCAGTCTTGGAGCTAATGGGAGCTACATCAGGAAATTAATGTCATCAGAGGAAGAAAAGGAGAACTCTGAGCTTTAAAGGAAGTAGAAGCAAGAAATTATATTTGAA
>NC_137800.1:70904804-70982304 GCF_963383645.1 Muscardinus avellanarius
TTTTATACCTGTGTAGCAGGAATGTTCAAAGATCTAATGATATTGATGTAAAAGCACTTAGAATTAAGCACTGTGTGAGCAGGATATAAGAATCTCCAAGGATTTGAGGGGCTTGGAGATGATACACATCACTGAAGCAGGGCTTCACTTTCTTGGCTCTTCCTTCTTGGTCATGAAGGCCAAGGATGTGTGGAGTTGGCAAGACAGAAGTAAGATTCTAAGCTTCTTTAATAAGGCTGCAAGTATGTTTCTCAAAGTGTGATTTTCAGAACACTGGCAGCAATATTACCTGGGCCACTACTTAGGCATTCCCATTCCTGGAGCACCGGGTCAGAAATGGAAATGAAGGATCAAAATTTTCAACAGGATGCCAGGCATGGTGGTACACACCTGTAATCCTGGTACTTGAGAGGCTGAGACAAGAGGAATGCATGTTTGAAGCCACCCTCAGCAATTTAGGGAGGCCCTCAGCGACTTAGTGAGAACCTTTTTAGAAATAAAATAGATCTGAGGGTATAGCTCAGAGGTAGACTATCCCTGGGTTCAACCACAGTAGCATACACACACAAACAATTTTTAAATGCACTTTAGTTAAAATCCTTACAAATAATAACATTTGAGATCTTCTAGGAGACTCAACACAATTCAGACCCTCTGAACCTTCTTAAGTTCATGTCATTCATTCCCTAAAAGACTTGCAAGGGACTAAGTGATACAGAACCTCACCCTTGTAGAAACCTTATTGGCCAATTGGTCTTCCTGGTACCAGAGGAGAATTTCTATGTTTAGACAACTCTTACTGAGTCCGTTCTTCAGGCCCTAAAGGATACTTTGAGTGTATACTTGTGATAGTCAACATTCTGTTGCTGTGAGAAGATATTTAAGACAGTCAGTTTATAAGGAGGAAAGGTTCTTCTTGGCTCATGGTGTCAAAGGTTTCAGTCCATGGTCACTTGGCTCTGTTGTGTCTGGGCCTGTGGTGAAGCAGAACATCTTGGCAGGGAGTGTGTGGTGCAGCAAAGATACACATCTGATGGCTGCAAGTATCAATGAGAAAGAAGAAGAGGCTGGGACTCACAGTAGTCCCTTAAAGGACACGCCCTCAATGACCTCACTCACTATTCCCTGCCTCCTGAAGGTTCCACCAGGTAGAACCACACCCTCAATACATGAGCTTTGGGGGGAACACTTAAGATCCAAACCACAACACCTCCTAATTCTTATACATCACTATTATCCCCATTTTAGAGGAAGCTATGAAACATTTTTGAAATCACACAGTGAATTTGTTTGAAACATTTTGCTTGCCAAAAAGGGAGAGCCTAACCAACCTAACTAAAGTGAGATAGGGAATTTATTGGCTCATGCTCAGAGAATGACCAGCTTCTTGATGGTTTCAGGCATAGCTGAATCCAGGGCTCTAAATGATGTTACTAGGCCTCAGACTCACCCGAGTCATGCTCAGTTATTTTTCCTTCTGTCTTACCTCCGTGTTCAGGCAGCCTCTCCTTCCAAAGTGGCAGAAAGCCAGCAGCAGTCTACTGAAGGATAGGTAGGCACACTATGGGCTGAGGGCCAGCTGCCTGTTTTGTAAATAAAGTTTTATTGGAACATAGTCATGCCCATTTGTATATGACAGTCTCTGGCTGTTTTCATGCTACGGTAGCAGAGTTGAGCACTTATAAGACTTATGTATGGTACCATAGAGACCAAGTATTTACCGTGTGGTATGATAAAAAGAATTTGCTGACCCCTGCAGAAGAAAACAGGGTGTGTTGAGGTTTAAGTCCAATCTGAAAGGCACTATTTAACTGCAGAATAAGAGACCCTAGGGTCTGAGGTTTTTAGATGAATGAAGTGTCTACGTTATTTAAAGATTGTTGCTTTGGATTAACAGAATGCCTTACAAGTTCATTTACAATCCAAACAAACTAGTTCCTTTCCCAATGCAGCTGTATTCTAAAGATTCAATGAGGAAGAAGGATGTTTTATAAGATTTTGTAACCAATACATGTGTTAGTGATTAAAGGTTAGATTCCTGGGAGATGAAACAGGAATTTTGTATTGAGTATCCCAGGAAGAGAACGCTGTTGATAGTATCTAATGTTTTAATAAATGTAACACAGACCCTTCATAATTTTAGATTTAGATAGGACCTTTCCCCCTACCTTTCCGGTCTGTTAGCACTGTCCCTTGTTCCTTGCCTGCCTGTGGTCATGGAATAGAAATAACCTCATCTTTCCAATGTAGTACTTAGAAAATACAGAGTAGTTGACATAATAGGATTGTTTCTTCTTAGAGTTTATAGACTTCCATATAGAGATCCTTTGAATAACAACCAAGGCAGAATGAAAGTATTTACATGTGTGGCCCCTGCTCTATCTATGCTTCCAACCCATCTAACGTACAGTCTCAATTGACACAGCATGTCCATCAATAACCCCAGTGAAATCCGGACTTGCCTCCCACTGCCTGGCCAAGCTCCTTGCTCACCCCTGAATGAATCTCTGTGGGAAGAGGTTGGAGAATGCAATGCTCTGATTGGCTGCACAGAGCACGTGCCCACCTAGTGTCAGGATTGAGATGAGTTCCTCCTGAGCTCGATGAACTGGGAAGAACAGAGGGCTGACTTCTAAGGAAGACCAGGGAGCCTTTGCCACTTGCTGGGAGGCCAAAAAAGACCCTGTACCCACCAACCACTACTAGGTGGCAGGTTTGAACCTACTTCCTCTTGGTTTCAAAACTGACATTCTTTCCATGATACAATATGTGGCATTTTCTAACTGAAGCAGATTTGAGCCTGTTGTGGTCACTTGCTGAGTTACTACTGTAGACCGTGGCGCAGGTGCTTAGTAAAGAATGCCCTCCTGGCTCCCAATGACCAAGTGACCTAGCGTGAGAATCCTCCAGGGCACCCACACACAGGTCTACATAGATATTTGGCATGGTAGGGTAACACAAAGCCGCTTTCCCCTTTCTAGAGTAGGACCAATTTATATTTATGTCTCTTTTGTATAATTTTCAAAAACTGTCTTCATCCCTGAAGCCTTCTTACCAATAGGTCAGTAATATAGAGATTTAAAAAGCCGGACATTGCCAGGAGTGGTGGTACACGCTTGAAATCTCTGCTCTTGGGAGGCTGAGAGGATCGCACAGGTTCAAAGCCAGCCTCAGCTACTTAGTGAGGCTCTCGGCAACTTAGTGAGACCTGTTTCCAAATAAAATATAAAATAGGTCTGAGAGTATAGCCCATAGGTAGAAAGCCTCTGTGTTCCACCCCCAGTACCACCAATAAATAAATAAATAAATAGCCAGACATTCAGATAGTGGTAAGATATGCCTGAAAGTAGACAAATCTTAAAAGTATGTGTTTACTTTCTTCTAAGAAATTACTTCTTCCTATCTGTTAGTGGCTCCTCAGATTCCCCAACTATAAAATGGGAGCTGGGCATGGTGGCATACAACTGCACTTGGAAGGCTGAGGCAAGAGGATTGCAGGTGGGAGGCTAGCCTTAGCAACTTAGCCAGGCTCTCAGCAACCTAGCAACACCCTGTTTCAAAATAAGAAATGATACAGCGCTGGGGCATGGCTCAGAAGTAAAATACCTCTGGGTTCAAGCCTCAGTACCAAAATAAATATGGGCATAATATGTAACATTACCTCCTAAGAGTACCATGGGGATTACATAAGGAAATACAGGTGCTTAGGTGAGTGAGTGCCTGGCCCACGCCTAGTGACTGAAGACTGTTATTAATACTGCCATCGTTTTTGTCATTGTCTTATCTTTCCACCGCTTTGATGAATACTTGAGGCAAGTCAGTCGATAAGGAGGAAACATTTATTTTGGCACAGTCCCAGAGGTTCCCACCCATGGTCTCTTGGGCCCAGTGCTTTGTTCCTGGGGTGGCACAGCACATCACAGCAGAGGCACAAGGCAGAGGAAACCGTTCACCTCAGGGCGACCTGGAAACGGTGAGAGGATGAGGTCAATATGGGTGTCACACCTCCAACGGCCCGACCGCCTCCAACCAGGCCCATCTCTTAAAGGTTCCACCACAGACTAGAGACCAAGCTTTTAGCATATAGACCTATGGAAAACATTCCAGATCTAAACCATACTAGTCATCAACATCACCACCACCACCATCATTATCATCCTCAACATCAATGCCTAAGGAAGCACTGTCCTATTTAGAATGTTCTCTTCTGTTAGGAGGAAGCTGAAAACCCTGTTCAGGGTTAGATCTAGGTCCCCTAAAAGTCCTAGGAGAGTTGCATGTGGAGAGAGATACTGTGACAGCCCCAAGGCCCTGCTGACTCTAGTTGGACATGAGGGGGCACGGACACTGCATCTTCCTTCTTTCCAGTGGCTCAGTGAGAAACTGGATGACTGAGACTGTCTAGACCAACAGAAAGCCAAACTTGGTGCTCTCCTTGAGTGAACTGTGTTTGTGGTACTGGGGATTGAACCCAGGGGCATTCTTCTCTCTGAGCTATACCCCTAGCCCTATTTTATTTTATTATTTTTTTTTTAATTTTGGAAAGGGCCTTACTAAGTAGATGAGGGTCTTGCTAAGTGCTAAGGCTGGTCTTGAACCTGCAATCTTCTCATCTCAGCCTCTCAAGGACTGAAACTATAAGCATGTACCACTGTGGCCATCTTGGATGAGCTTTTTGAAAACCAGGACGCATTAAGAGGAACAGGGTTAAGGATGCCAGCTGAAGAGTCTCCTGCTCACCTCCTGGCACCAGGCACCCTTGGAGACCCCCAAGAGCGATCCCAGGATAGTGCGAGGGGTAGAGTTCAGGATACCAGCAGGCAGAGGATCTTTGGTTCATGGTGATCAGAAATCTACAAAGTCAGTATTATCTTTACTGCATTTCTACAGTACAGAGAAAGGAAAAGCATCTCCAACTCTGTTTCTTGCTATGGATAAAACAAAATCCAGTCCTTCTAGGTCTGGTCTCTTAAAGTGGCTTGTCTTGGATGCCAGTGCTGGAGAGACCCCAGGCGATGCCTGGCTCAGGCCTCCCTCTCCCCTTGGCTCCCTGAATCAGCTCAGCCGCCCAGCTTCCTACCTTTTGATGCAGCATCCCTAGTACTGGCGGTGGACATCTGAGCTGATTCATGTCTAAGTGAGCACTCTCCCCAGACAGCGTCTCTCTCCTCAGCCGCCCGCAGATGTCACTTTTGAGACAGAACAGAGGGCTTGCGCAAAGCAGCCTTCGTGTGATCTGTGTCAAAAGGTGGCTGCCTTCAAAAACCCCTCTGGGCCCCGGCCCTCCCCGCCGCTTACCTTCTTCCTGTTCTCTCTTCTGCTCCCGTACTAGGAGACCACTTCCTCCTTAGCGCCCTTTTGTCTTTCTTTCTTTTCCAGCTATATTCACAAGTTGGCCTCCTGCTTTACTCCTGAGGCTCACAGTTTGATTATGTGATGGCAAGACAGCCAGGATGAGAGCTAGGCCCTGACGTCAGATGAATTGCTGAAAAATGTAAAATGGGTGATTAGGCTATAAGTCAATTAAACCTAATGTATGCAGTCCAGTACGCTCAATAATCTTCTGTACTTAAAGGCTAAACATCTTGAATTTAATAATGTACTCATTAAGGATTCATTTAACTGGAGTTATAATTATACCTTTATAATGCTCACTCTGCTCCTTGCCACTCCAGGGCTTTCAAAGACACTCCTAATTGACTATAATTATTTTAATGTGGCAGTTTCAGAATAATTTTTATCCGTTTCTTAAAGATGTGGTTGTGAAACAGTCTAGTGGCACATTTTTCTTAAGATGTATTGTGATATTTATTTCCTCATCTCTCAAGACATAGGTTAATGGGTAGAGTCAAGTACAACCCTTTAGCCAGGCGTGGCAGCACATATCTGCAATCCCAGGGCTTGTGGGGCTGAGATAGGAAGCACACAGGTTTGAGACCAGCCTCAGCAACATAGTGAGACCCTCATCCACTTAGCAAGACCTTGTTTCAAACTAAAAAATAAAAAGGGCTGGTAATGTAGCTCAGAGATAGAATGCCCCTAGATTCAATCCCAGTCACACACACACACACACACACACACACACACACATACACACACACCAGACCTGCCATTATTTAATAAGTTGGAATTGAACCAACTATGGAAAACAAATTGAATGCCAAATAATCTTTCTCTTCCTTTTTAAAACGATTCTGCACATTAGACTATATGGTTTGGGTTGGCTGGACTCCAAAATACTCAAACTGGATATTTAAAAAATTTTACATTTTGTGTCTTGGGCTGTTGGGGGAATCAAAGAAAGACAAAAACTTTCCAACCAAATGCAGATACAGACATATACAGAAACTTGGCAATTAATTTAGTGGTTTGATGGCCTCCAGCAGCTCCTTGGGGTCTGGAAATATTCAGGGGAGCCTGGTGCTACAGGAAGTGTAGGGGCTGCTACATGTGTTTGAGTACTAGAAGATATTTGTAAGCAGGCCTCTCAGGTTGAGGTTCCTGAAGGCAAAGGAAGAAAATTAAGAATTTTTGTTGTAAGTAGTGGGAAGCCATTGACAGTTCCTGGGAAGCACCGGCTTCTAGAAGAATAGTCTAGAAATAGTATGAAACAGAGGTTTGCAGACAGGAGACTGGGCTTGGGGATATATATCTGGAGACAGTAAAATCTGGGCAAGCAACAATAACATAGTACACGAAGGTGGGAGATGCAGGTAAGTGACGGACTTGAAGAATGAGGTCTCTTGCCTCTGTCAATGTCATGTCCTTTGTGGACTCAAAGCCTCCTTGCTGGACTTCCTACTGTGGCCACTACCTATCTTGCTGCATCAGTCATCTTTCCATCACTGAAACAAATGCCTGGGATCATCATCTTAAAAAGAAAAAAGGTTTATTTTTAGCTCATAGTTTTGGGGGGCCTGGCCCCTGCCTTTAGGTCTTCAGTGGGGGAGCATGGGGGTTGCATATGGTAGAGCAAAATTGTTCACATTTGGGAGGAGAAGAAAGGCAGGAAGAGGAGGTGCTAGGGTACCACAGTCTCTTTCAAGGGCACGCCCCCAGTGACCAGAAGACCTTCCAGTGGGCAGGAGGTTCCAACACCTTCCAATAGCGCCACGCTAGGAACCAAACCAGCATGGTCACTTAGCACCTGCGTCATTGGAGGCATCCCAGGTCTAAAGGATAGCAGTGGCTGTGCCTGGCTGCTGGCACCATAGAAGGAACACCAATTCAATCTAAAAAGAGTGGTGTCCACATTTATGGTCATTCCAGAGCCCATTTACTTGTCTGATTCAGCTTCCTTTGCATTTATTATTATAGGTTCTTTAAAAAAAAAGAAGTATTATTTTACCATAATTCTTAGCCACTCTGCAAGCCAAATAGACTTAAAATTTTCTGAGTTTTTATTTTCTTCCTACAGCTTCCAATAATGTATTAGCCTTCTGTCGCTGTGACAAAATACCTGAGAAAATCAACTTAAAAGAAGAAAGGGTTTCTTTTGGCTCACAGTTTCCGAGGTTTTAGTCTGTGGTCACATGGCTCTGTTGCTTAGGGGCCAGACAGACATCATGGCAAGGAGGGCGTGGTGGAGCAAGGAGGTCACCTAATGGTGGACAGGAAGCAAAAACACAGACAGGGAGGGGCTGGGGTCCCGATATCATCTTCAAGGACAGAGCCCAATGGGCTATCCTTCATCTAGGCCTCACCTTTCAAAGGTTCCACAACCTCCCAGGAGTGCCAAGGACTGGCCACCAAACCTTCAACACATAAGACTTGGAGATCCACACAATAGCCATCTAATTTACCCACGGATGCTGGATTAATCTCCTTAAGGCCTGCATTTGGTCTATGTCATTTGTGATCAGAAACCTCAACTGAAACTGTCAATCACACAGCATAAAGTCTTCTGATGACTAAAACCCCTTTCTATACTTTGAGCCCACCTCCTCTAGTCTCTAAGAACACATTTCATACATGTCTCAACCTCTTTCCAGTATCTTTCATCTCTCATTCTTCAGTGTGTTGTGCAGCTCATCCTGCAGAAGAGAAGGAAGCTCTCCTTTCCCACCCTGGCCAATTTTCTCTCAGTAGTTCTCCATTATCTTGGCACATTTAAAAAAAAAAAAAACAGTGTTGTCTGGCTCCAAAGTCTTTTTCATTAAGCTAATGTCCTATTCCTTTTTTTCCTTTTATCATCTACGTTCTTTAAACCATGTAAAATTGGCATATTTATTTAGCCATGAAAACCAAAAAGGTTAGCCATTCTTTCTTTCTAATGTGTATTTAGCCAGAAAGTTCCCAATCTGCTGTTCTGCCACATGGATCAACCCCCCCCCACTCTCTGTGTCTGTCTGTCTGTCTGTCTGTCTGTCTGTCTGTCTCTCTCTCTCTCTCTCTCTCTCTCTCTCTCTCCTCTCTCTCCTCTCTTCTCTCTCCACTCTCCCCTCTCCCTTCTCTCTTTTCTCTCTCTCCCTCTTTTCTCTCTCCTCTCTCTCTCTCTCTCTCTCTCTCTCTCTCTCTCTCTCTCTCTCTCTCTCTGCTTCTATCACTACTTGACCTGCATCTTTGTTAACTTGAATATAATGGCCTCTTTTCTATCATCCATTTCTTGATATTCCAATTCAACTCCCCTGTGCAGCCACAGTGATAGTCCTAAGGAACAGGTCTGATCACATCCTGATCCTGTACCATCTCCAACCAGTTGACTCTCACTCTGAAATTAAAACTGGACCTCTTCCTCCAGGTATTCTGGATCCTCCCCTTTTCTGGACTCCACTCAATTTTTGACCCCCCAATACATATCTCCTACTATACTGTGTATTTCAACTCGGTGTTTAGTGTCTGTCCCACTTCCCCAGGTAAACTCCACAAGTCAGGGGTTTTTTTTTTTCTCTATTTTTTACTGGTAGGCCTATATCTGGTACAAAGTAAGCACTCAGAACCTATTTGTTGAATGTAATCATGTCAATTTCCCATTCTCATCCTTTGCCCTCTGCTTTAGGATGAAACTCAAATGTCCAACAAAACTCACCAAGTGCCCCTGGAAGCCAGCTCCAGGCTTTGCCCACCACCAGCTCCACATTTCACTTAGGATAACTGACTTGTGAGACTCGTTTGGTCCCTGGAAGTCCCTAACCATGTCATGTTCTTCTGATCCATTTCTTCCCCTTAAAAACCTAGTCACACAGGACCTCCCTTAGGTCTTCTTGGACACCATGAAGCAGAATTATATACTGTCTCCTCTCTGCCCTTTGGGGTTTTGCCTCATTGTCTCTGTTGAGGTGCTTTGCATGCACCTCAGTTCTTCTGTTTGTCTTCCCCAGAAATGACCAGGATTAAGTGGTCCCATAATCAGATGTTTAGAAGGAGGAGCTTTCCATGCATCAAACCGTATTTCGACAGCCCCCATCTTATGAACGTTTGACTTACGATGTTTCAGCTTTCTGCTGGTGCTAAGTGATATGCGTTCAGCAGAGATTACGCTTTGAATCTGAAATTCAGATCCTTTCTGAGGCTGGTGATATTCAGGCAGATCCTCCCTCAAGACACTGGGCAGGGGCAGCGACCTCAGTTCCCGGCCAGCCCTGCTGTCCCCACCAGTGCTCCACAGTGTGCTGGGTGCTAAGCTAGGGTGTTTGGGAGGTTGTGTGTGGACATTGCATTTTCAACTTAGATTAGTTTCATTTTACCAAAGGTCTCTCAGGAATTAACCCCATCCTAAGTCGAGGAGGATCTGCAGTCAGGAATTTAAGTGTTATCTTTGTTGCACCGTATCCAAATAATTGCTGTGCTCACCCATTCCACCGCTATGAATCTGGGAATTGGGAATTAGCTACTTCCTGTCCATCAGATCTGTCAGTCACTAAGTCAGATAGATGACTAAGCTTGCTTTGAACCCCTCTTCCCAAGCCCTACTTCTTTTCAAACCTTTTACCAAGCACGCTTGGCAACTTATCTTTGTCTTCAATTCTACCACGGAGCTCTGCCGGGCACATGGTCCAGGCTCCGTATCTATTGAACGAAGGGACCTTCCAAGTGAGAAGCACTTTTAGACCATCACAGGCAAGCCCTCAGCCCACAAGACTGAGCTTGCAAGGGCTGTATAGGTTGCAGAAGTCCAGGTGGTTTTCCCAAAGACCAACATTTGAGGCCAAATACGATAATGATTTGGGATTTGCCACAGCGTTCAGTATGATTTTGCTTTCTGGAAAGTTAAGTTCTTTCCACCCCCTTGATTTTGCTAAGGAAGTTATTTTCTCTGATTGTGCTCATCTTAGAAATTCAAGTTGGGTTATATTTAGCTCACTGGAATATGTAAATACTCGTGGAACTTGGAAAAGAGTCCATTTTATTCTCTGTGGTTAAAAAAAGGCTGAGATGGTTGTGATCTTTAAGGAAATATCCACAACCCTTCCTTCTAAAGAAATACTGGAAGTCACTGGGCATGGTAGTAACATGCCTACCTGTACTCCTAGTACGTGGGAAGCGGAGACCAGAGGATTGCAGGTTTGAGACCAGCCTCTGCAACCTAAGCACTCAGCACCTTAGCAAGACCCTGTTTCAAAATAAAAATAAAATAAAATTAGGCTAGGTTTGTAGCTCAGAGGCAGAGGGCTCCTGGGTTCAATCCCTAGTATGAAAATAAAAAGTATTGAAAGGCTTAATATTCATATATTTCTTTAACAGGATACCTTATAAATAGAAAATATTTTTCTTTTTTCTTTCTTCTTTCTTTCTTTCCTTCCTTCTTTCTCTTTATTTTGCAATACTGGGGATTGAATCCAGAGGCATTCTACCTCTGAACTACACACCCAACCCTATTTTTAACTCTTTGTTTTGATACAGAGTCTCACTAAGTTTTGTGGAGGGCCTCACTAAATAGCTGAGGCTAGCTGCGAACCCACGATCCTCCTATCTCAGCCTCCCAAGTACTGGGATTACAAGTATGCACCACCATGTCCGTCTTGGAAACATTTTTGGGGGGCTCACAGTTTTGGAGGTTTTGGTCTGTGACTGATTGCTTCGATTTCTACAGGCTTGTAGTGAGGCAGAACATCATGAAGGAAGTGGATGGCAGGACAAACTCATGGTGGGGAAGCCAAAGGGAAAATTGAAGAGAAAGTTACGAGGGTCCCATATTCACTTCAGGAATACACCCTTGATAACCTATGGCATTTCATTTGACCCCATCTCTTAAAGGTGTGACTGGCTGCAGACCAAGCCTTTAACACATGGACTTAACACACAGGCTTGGAGGAATTCCAGCTCCAAACTATAGGATTCTGCAAATGTTATGTTATTGAAATTGGTCTAGATATTCTCTAAAGATACTCCCAGCTGCCAATTTCTGAGTTTTTTTGTTTTTAAAAAGCAAAATTTTAGCTGGGCGTGGTGGCGCACACTTGTAATCCCCGCGCTTGGGAGGCGGAGACAGGAGGATGGCGCAGGTTCGAAGCCAGCAGCACTGGCTTAAGAGACCCTCTTTCCAAATAAAAAATTAAAATAGGTCTGGGAGTGTAGCCTGGAGGTAGAAGGGCTTCCAGAAACCCCAGTACCACCAAAAAAAAAAGAAAGAAAGAAAGGAAGAAAGAAAGAGAGAAAGAAAGAAAGAAGCAAAATTTGGGGGAAAATAAAAAGCAAAAAAAAAAAAAAAAAAAACACCCTAGAGAAAGTAAGATAGTTGTAAAACCTAATGGAAGTACAAGTGATTCTCAAATTGGTCAATAGCCTTATGGCTACTTCCTTTGCAGACTTTAGCATTTGAGGTCTAGGAAAAGCAGAGTAGCAGGAAGCAGAAAGGAGTGAGTGGTGGATACACTGGTATTGGAAGACAACAGATAAATATTTCCTCCCTCTTTATTTCTTACCAGACAGTGCTATTGTGTCTGCATCCGCCGAGTCTTAGTTGAGAAACTGCTATGCTAATAGGCCCACTGGCTCTCACTGGGCGCTTGGTGTGGGCTTTCCCCGCCTTTTGGGGGAGTCTCTTACTGGAGCTGCTCCCCACCCTAAGGGAGGGAGGGATGAGCAGTTTGGCTGGGGTATCCAGGTGCCGTGGAGCATACCTGTCATTGAGCTGCTATAGCGGCTGAGGTAGGAGGACTACTTGAACTCAGGGTTTCAGGGCCAGTTTGGGCAACAGAGTGAGACCCGGTGCCTTACTTAGGAATGAATGGATTTGCCTGGGTGTTCTGAATCCCCAGGGTCTGGCTGAATGTCCTCAGTCTGTAGAACACACTGGGATGGCTTCCATCCCAAAAAGCAAAGAGAGCGCAAGTCACATGGCTCCTGCTATCTGTAACCATGGAAAATGCTGGCCATCTGTGAAGCTCCTGTTTTAACATTTGTTTTCTCCTCTCTTCATTTCCATCCCTTCCTTGGGGAAAAACAAGCTGAGGAAGTGGAGAGGCTGGCGGCCATGCGCTCCGACTCCCTCGTCCCGGGTACCCACACGCCGCCCATCCGGAGGAGAAGTAAGTTTGCCAACCTGGGAAGGATTTTCAAGCCTTGGAAATGGAGGAAGAAGAAAAGCGAGAAGTTTAAGCACACCTCGGCAGGTAAGACAACTGGTCCTTCGTTCCTCACTGGGCGTGTGCTGACTTCAACTCTGTATCGTAATTGGTAGAATTTAATCACCGTCAGCTGGCCTGAACAAAGAGAAAAGTCAAGCCTTAGAATTGCTCTTGCCTTTAAAAATTCTTCAGTGTGGCTGAGAGTGGCTTTTACATCCCCATGTGTTTTCTTATATCTCAGGGCTGTTTTGAGGTTTTGGGTTTTTTTTTTTTTTCTTCCCCCATTTAAAAGCCACCACTCTTTTTGATCTACGAATAATCTGGTCTTGGAATTCCACATTTGCTGTAATTGAGTGCTTGCATTCTGCTGTCGACAGTCCATTTCTTATTATTCATCCTTATTCTCCCTGCTCCAATCAGATTCAACTCACAGAAGAAAATGAGTTATGCATGGTGCTTGGCAGATAAGAATAAGTTATTTCACGGAGGAAAAAAAAATCTTGAGTAAATGATTCTTGGACAAGGCAGGAACACAAAGAATGGAAATGAGTCATCACTAGAGAGATAAAGATAACTATCCATTTCATAGCTCAGTGAACAGAAATGTGGGGAAGGTCAGCTCAGTCCTGGGGCCAGACTGCCTGGGTTCAGATTAGCTCCAATATTTGCTAATGATAAAAGCGTGCCGAGTTCATTAAAGTCTGTGCCTCAATACCTTACATGAGTTGATATCTATGGAGACTGTATGTGGCAAATTGGGTGGATATTTTTAAATAAGAAAGGGCTTTAGAAGGAAATGTATAGGGATAGAGAGAGAGTTTTTATTTCACCCTCTAGGTTTTGATATGAGACGATGGAAAAAACTGTACAGATTGTGATTTTGTCTTAGTGAGCTTGGGTTGGCTTAACAGAAGGCTACAGACTGGGTGGCCTAAACTAGGGAAACTTACCTCTGACAGTTTTATTTATTTATTATTTATTATTAATTAATTAATTTATTTATTTATTTTGCAGTACTGGGGATGGAAGCCAAGGGCATTCTACCTTTGAGCTACACCCCAGCCCCGTTTTTTATTCATTATTTGGAAACAGGGCCTCACTGAGTTGCAAAGGGCCTAAGTAGCTGAGGCTGTCTGCAAATCACGATCCTCCAGTCTCTGCCTCCCGAATGCCAGGATTACAAGCGTGTACCACCACGCCCAGCTGCTCTGACAGTTTTAGAGTCTTGAAGTCCAGTGTCCATGTGCAGGCGAGGTAGGCTTCATTGTGAGACCTCTTCTCTTGACTGGTACATGGCCACCATCTGGCTGTGCGCTTCCGTGGCCTCTTTTGCATGCAGAGAGAATGAGTCTTCCCTAGGTCTCTTCTGATAAAAACCCTAATATATCATGAAGGCTTCACCCTCTTGCTCTCATCTCACCCTAATTGCCTTCCTAAGAACCTACCTCCAAATACCATCCTGGTGGAGCATAGGGCTTCAACTGTGAACTTGGAAGGGACACAGTCCTAAGCACCATGGTTCTACTTACGTGTCCAGTCACTTCCCACGTCTATAGCAAGGCTTCCGTTTCCTTTTTCCTCTACAGCCTCAACAACTCAACCTGCTTTCTTGTCCATTCAGAATCTTCACCTCCTAGCCAGGCGTGATGGCACATACTTGTAATCCCAATATTTTGGAGGCCGGGTCAGGAGGATCACAGGCTCAAGGGCAGTCTCAGAAACTTAGCAAGACCTTCAACAACTCTGAGAGGCCCTGTATCAAAATGTAAAACTTAAGTAAAGGGGGGAGTATAGCTCAGATATAGAATGTCCCTAGGTTCGCCGGGCGTGGTGGCGCACGCTTGTAATCCCCGCGCTTGGGAGGCAGAGACAGGAGGATCGCGCAGGTTCGAAGCCAGCCGTGCGCTGGCTTAGGAGACCCTGTTTCCAAAATGAAAATGTAAAAATAGGTCTGGGAGTGTAGCCCCGAGGTAGAAGGGCTTCCAGGAACCCCAGTACCAAAAAAAAAAAAAAAAAGAATGTCCCTAGGTTCAATCTCCAGTACCACAAAAAAAGAAAAGTTCATTACATTCTTTATTTCATGGATTTTCTCTTCCTCTGTCTTGTCCCCAAATTAACCCTGAAATAGGAGATGATTCACTTCTTATACCTGAGCTTAAGCCCAAAGATCTGAGAATCTTTCTGACAATCACTTTGGGAAAAGAAAGAAAGTAAAAGACAGAGAAAAGCTGAAGAATGCTTAACATTGTAAGCAGTGCTCAGTGATGGACACCCTCAATTCTGTTTCTTAGATAGAAGCTCCAACATTTTGTTGATATAATTTTTTAAATTTCTGAGATGAGAATGAACATCTGTTTTCATGCCATCTCTAAATCATGGCTTCTTTGACCAAGACCCTTTACCCTAACTCGGGTTCTCCACTTTTTTGGGCAGGTCATTGTACTGATTGTCTAAAGTGTAATGTAGGTCATTCACGTGTTTCTAAAAAAGCTCTGAATGATTTGCAGGTGAGCAAACTGCAAATGAGGACCCCCGCTGAGGAAGGACAGAAAAGGCTAGCTCGGTCATTGGATAATAGGTACCAAAATGCAGTTCGAAGTAAGGAATAAGTTCTGGTGTTCCGCAGCACAGTAGGGTGACTGTTGCTTGCAACAACCTATTCTATATTTTATAAAGGACTAAGAGGACTTCAGAGCTTCCCAACGCAAAGAAATGATAAGCTTGTAAGGAGAAGGAAGTGCCAATGACTCTGATTGGATCATTACACATGTATACACATATGAATCAAATTGCCACGCTTTATCATACAAACATGTGCAATTATTATGTACCCATTAAAATGAAAATAAACAAGGAAGAAACCTAAAAGAATGAAATATGTTCTGTAGGCAAAGTCACGTGTAAGACACCTGAAGTGGAAATTAAATGGGAATGTTCTATAAGCACTAAAAAAAATAATAATCCCCTCCTGACTTTGCTCTGCAAAGTAATAAATTAAGTAAATATACAAGAGGATTGACTTTTTTGTGTGCAGGGGAATGTTCATTGGTTTGTCAGCTTTAGCTGGTATGTGTTATGTTTGTCTTACATGTGTGGTTGTTAAGGGATTATTCGATGACGGTGTTGAAGATGGTCAGGCATACGTATTTAGACCCACTCACCGCAGCGGGTGTAGGGGCCTCTGCTGCGGGGCCTCTCAGTAGAGGAGAGAGATTAGACTCAACCGGGGAAGCAGGGATTTACAGTCCAGGAGTGGTGAAGAGATTACTGAGGTGGAAAATTACTGAGAGGAAACGGCAAGAGAAAGAGGGTTCTGGCTGAATCTGCCTAACAGGATTTTTGCTAGAACACACCAGGATGGCCAAATATTGCCTGGGGATGGGAGAAGATGGGGAACCCGATTAGATACCAGGGATGATCAGATATGAGGGTGGGAATTCTGGTTAAACCGATTTATCAGGATCCATGCTAAAATTGGATGGTGCAGTAAGGAACACAGGAGTCCAAAGTCAAGCCTAGTACAGAAGGAGTTCAGAGGACCCTGAGCAGAGTTTGATTAATAACGAAATCCTTATCAGTATATATAATATTTCTTTGGTGCTACTGGGGTTCCTGGAAAGCCCTTCTACCTCCAGGCTACCCTCCCAAACCTATTTTATATTTTTATTTGGAAACAGGGTCTCCTAAGCCAGCGCGGCTGGCTTCAAACCTGCGCCATCCTCCTGTCTCCGCCTCCTAAGCACGGGGATTACAAGTGTGCGCCACCACACCTGGCTAGTCTATATAATATTAATCTGATCATCTGGACAATAATGACCACAATTTTATTTTTTTAATTTTTTTTGCGGTACTGGGGATGGAACCCAGAGGCATTCGACCTCCAAGCTACACCCCCATCCCTGTCTTTTTTTTTTATCCTTTATTTTGAAACAGGGTGTCACTGAGTTGCAAAGGGCCTCACTAAGTAGTAGCTGAGACTGTTCGCGAACCGTGATCCTCCTGTCTCAACCTCCCGAATGCTGGTATTACAAGCCTGCACCACCACACCCAGCACAATTTTAAATACAAAGAATAATCCAAGCCGAGCCAAGCATGATGGTGCACACCTGTAAACCCAGTACTTGCGAAGCTGAAACAGGAAAATTGTAGGTTTGAGGCCAACCTTAGCAATTTAATAAGACCCTTAGCAACCTGATAAAATTCTGTTTCAAAACAAAAAATAAAGCCGGGCGTGGTGGCGCACGCTTGTAATCCCCGCGCTTGGGAGGCAGAGACAGGAGGATCGCGCAGGTTTGAAGCCAGCCGCGCGCACTGGCTTGGGAGACCCTGTTTCCAAATAAAAATGTAAAAATAGGTCTGGGAGTGTAGCCCGGAGGTAGAAGGGCTTCCAGGAACCCCAGTACCACCAAAATAAATAAATAAATAAATAAATAAATATAAATAAATAAATAAATATGTTGGGTATGTAACTCAAAAGGTAGAATGCTCCAGGGTTCAGTCTCCTGTACAAAAAAAAAAAAAAGAGAGAGAAAGAAGACCACATATTAAGTTTATATTTGTATTTATATTTAAAATTATATACTTTTTTGAACATACAAAAAGTCCTTGGCCCCTTATAATTTCCACAATTATAATTTGCCATAATTAATTGCACTGTAGTTTCATTGGAACTCAAGTTCCAGGAGTATGAAAGAAAGAGGGGACGGGAGAGAGACAGAGTGTCTTAGTTAATGTGTGTGCATGCCTACAACACCTTCAAAGGTACACCCAGAAGTAGCATTTGCAAGTCCCATAACCATAAGAAAACTGCACTGAACAGTTATGGTTTCAACATTTCCAACCATCTTGGCACCAGTACTTACATGAATTTCTTAAAAAGAGATCTCCATATGTCATGCTGCCCATATATCCTGCAGATTACAAGCTACAGGCTGGTGTCCTTAAAAGGCCTTGAACATTCAGACCCAGAGGCTGAGCCCCAGATGGTGGAGGAAGCACTGTTAGACGAGGATTCACCTTCAGAAGCATCACTGTGCCACTTGCCAGGAGGAGAGCAGTGATTGGTAGAAACTCCAGTGAAGAGTCAAGGGAGACGGTCCCCACCTGTTTCCTCACTTCCTCTCAGCAGCCCTGCCCATGGCCTGTGAGGCCATAAATCGTCAGCATGCCCAGCTTCATGAGCGACAGGTGTTCACAGTGTCTCTATACCTGCCCCAGGAATGAAGAGAGATGATCACATTTTCTATGAAATAGAACAGTGTTTCCCACATAATTAATTGCAATAACATTTTTAAAGTTCTTGGAAAATGGTTGCTTTGTAATGAAGGTTAAACCCAGAGGCATTCTACCTCTGAGCTATACCCCCCAGCAATAGAGGGTTTTTTTTTTTTTTGAAACAAGGTCTCACCAAGTTGTTGAGAGCCTCACTGAGGCTCAAACCTGCAATCTTTCTGTCTCAGCCTCCCAAGCACTGCGATAACAGGCGTGTGCTACCATGCCCAACTATACACCAAATTTTTAAGCCAGTAAAGTATTTCAGCTTGATTCATAGAAAATTAAAGGTTACTTTTTAATCTTTTGCTACAGCTATTAGCAAACCCATTTCATATAGGTGTTAGTGGAATAAGCCATCAGCTCTCAGCCAGGAGTAATTGCTGGCCTTTCCCATTCCACCTGTCAATCACGGCATCAGTCTTTGCTTGAACCAGCCCCAGCCAACTGATAGTAATACTGAAGATGGGAACTTCTTTGGTCCTCAGGGTGAAATCCAAAGACAGTCCTCTTGCATTCGCCTAGTATTTTCTGTATAGCACACTACTTTTTTGTTTGCTTATTTTTGGTTTTGGTGCTAGGAATTGAAACCAAGGGCATTCTACCTCTGAGCTATACCCCTAGCACTTTTTAATTTTTATTTTGAAACCAGGTCTCAGTAGATTGCTCAGGGTCTCCATAAATTGCTGATGCTGGCCTCAAACCTGAAATCCTCCTGTCTGCCTCTCAAATACTGGAATTACAGGTGTGTGACACCACACCTAGCTTGTACAGCCCAATACTGATGGAATGCATTTGTGGACAGAAAAGTCAGAGGTAGTCACATAAGCATAGAGTGCCACCTTCTCATTAACCCCTCTGCATAATTGTCATTTGGTTACAGGCACTGCTTGTTCTGAAATCCTCCAGCGGAGCAAGAGCCAACCCTTCATCCTCTTGGCCTACCTCTTTACCTAGCCTGACTCTCTTCCTTTATTTCTTCCATGAAATCACCCAGAGTTACTGCTGGCATTAACAACCACTAAGTCCCAAGAATTCCTTTCCAGAAAGCTCCTCCATCAAGAATTTTTCCCCTTCAATTAAACTCCTTGAATGGAGAAAATTTAAATTGAATTCTGCCTTAGGACCTGGCATGACAGGCTTCTGGACTCTTCAGGAATTCACCCCTGATACCCAGGATGGCTAGCCCCCATGCTAGTCCAAGATCATTAATTCTTCTCTACTAGGGGTTCCTACCATGCCATGTGATTGGGGAAGATTTATCATTCTTGGTACAGAGAAATAAACCATAAGTTCACATTAAATCTTGTCTCGACCTCCGTTTGTAGTGTGAGACCACTGTTAAGGAACCAAAGTATTACCTGCTATTCAGTAGAATACCAGTTCTGTCCCAGGGAAGGTCTACAGGGTGTCATTAGCATAGCTGCTGAGCTGAAAGTTTACATTCTTCCCACCCAGGTCAGGATATAACACTGAAATGTTGGAAGAAGCGCAATATTGGTTGGGCATTTATATGCCTGAAAGAGAGCTGATAGGCCAGGCGTGGTGGCGCACGCTTGTAATCCCCGCGCTTGGGAGGCGGAGACAGGAGGATCGCGCAGGTTTGAAGCCAGCCACGCTGGCTTAAGAGACCCTTTTTCCAAATAAAAAAAATATATAAAAAAATAGGTCTGGGAGTGTATCCCGGAGGTAGAAGGGTTCCATCCCCAGTACCACCGAGAGAGAGAGAGAGAAGAGAGAGAGAGAGAGAGAGAGAGAGAGAGAGAGAGAGAGGGAGGGAGGGAGAGGGAGGGGTGGGGGGGGCGAGCTGGTAGCGAGCCTCTGCACCCTGGCTTTCACAATCCCTCAATGTCCCTGTAATGACATCTACTTATTCAGCACTGAGATCTTTGACTTCTATAAACCACAGGAAGTTCTCAAAAGATACCAACTTAGCATATGGTATTTATTATGTGCCAGACGTTGTTGTTGCCCATAAAATGATAACAGTGAGAATAGGCAGGGCCAAGAAAAACACAGATAATTAGGACAGCAGTTACAATAAACAATGCATGGTGTGATAGGAGGTTCACGGGGCCCTGAGAACTCTTAAAGAGGCAAAGCCAATGGAGCCACAAGTTGCCAGGAAAGTTTCCTCGAGTGTTGGATGCTTAACCAATGAACGAGGAGTTAAAATGAAAATGTCTTCTCTCCTAGGGGACAGAAGAGAATTTCTCAAAGGCTGGAGAAGAGAGACGTTGGCAATCTATAGCCCAGAGGGTTGCGGGACAGGGCAGCGGGAGTGTTGAGATGAGGACGAAGGGTGGGTACGGGTCTGTCTGCTCTTGAAAACTCTCTGGGAATGTGTTCAGAAGTCTAGATGTTATCCTAACACAACGGGACACTTGAAGGACTGCCTTTTAGACATATCATTCTCTATAATGGGAAAACTTGGAGTGGCACCAAATGTTGTTTTCAAGTTTATAATGTAGCGTCTATATATTTGTGTCTGTAACGAGAGAAGATTTACTTGTGATAGAATTAAGACACCTCATTAACGTCACATCGTGGGGGAATATTAAGTGTTCCTATTGATTCTGGTCTCGAGAAAGCTGGTTAGCAGGTGGTTGATTATAATGTTGGGGAAAGACAGCCCAGACCAAAATAGTGACGACAGGAGCTGAAGGCAAGGAACAGACTGCGAGGCACTTAAGAGGCAGAATGAACAAGACTTGATTACAGATTGGGCACACGAGACGAGGGGAGAATAAAGAACTTCCCTAGGATTTCACACTGAGCAGTTAGCTGGAGGGAAGTGCCACTCACTCCATCAGTAACACTGAAGCAAAGTAGGTTTGTGGAGAAACTGATCCACTTAATTCGAGGCTGTGTTGGCTTCTATGTGATGGTAAAAGAGCAACCACATAGAGAAGATGGAGAATTACTTTACGAACTTTGGCTAAGCTGGGCATGGTGGCTCATTCCCGTACCCTGGTACTTGGAGGCTGAGATTGGAGGACCACAGCTTTGAGGACAGTCTCAGCAACGTAATGAGACCCTTGGCGACTCAATGAGAACCTGTTTCAAAAATAAAAAGTAATATAGGGCTGGAGATGTGGCTCAGAGGTTGAACGCTCTTGGGTTCAATCTCCAGTACAAGAGAAAAGAGAAGTTTGGCTGAGAGGAAGAGGAGAAATATGTAATAATCTTCAGAAGAAGATGTGAGCTTGAGGGGTGTTTTGTTTCAGAGGTGATCTGATGGTCAAGCTGCATGATTTACCTTATCATGGCTCTGAACATGCCAAGGTAAATTAAAACATCAGCAGAGTGATTGGGGAGCTGAGGAAATCCGTGTCCACACATTTTTTTTTAAGGCAAGGACAATTCTCACGACTTGGAGCAACATGCAAATAATTGGAGTGGTTTTTTAGCATCTGATTTTAATAAGAAGTGATCAAACCAAATTGGCTTGCCTTCAGCATCTGCCTGGGTCATAATTCTCTTTAGGCAGCTGTTTGGAGCATTCTATCTAGGTTCAATCCCCAGAACCAATAAATAAATTAAGAAATAAATAAGAGGGTAAGCATGAGTAGGCCAAGAATATTCTTAGTTGTATATCTAGGGGTTAAAGCGGAGAAGACTTAATGTCCCTGTTTAAAAGAAAATCTATAATAGATACAGGCTAATGGAAATCAGTACCCTTTAGTTCTGGGTGATAAAAGACACAATTGCCTCCTCTCAAAGTAGGCTTTACCCAGCACTCTTTGCTTATGAGCCAGGACTATAAAATGTCATTTTCTCTTTATATCCCCCCTTGGATATGTGGTAGAGAATATGTGCTTACATTTAATTAAAAATCAGGGCCATAAACGATGGCACATGTCCATCACTCCAGTATTTGGGAGGCAGAGACAGGAGGATTGAAGGTTCAAAGCCAGCCTCACCAACCTAGGGAGACCTTCAGTAACTTAGTGATACTCTGTTCAAAATTATAAAAACAAAAGAAAAACGTGGGGGTTGTATCTAGGAGGTATAATGCCCCTGGATTCAATCACCTGTCACACACACACACACACACACACACACACACACACACACACACACACAGAGTCAGATGGCCAGACAACTATATTTTTGTAGTGTAACTGAGATATAAGAGAGAGAGGAGAGGAAAGAAAGAGGAGAGAGAGAGAGAGAGTGAGGAGAAGGAGAAGGAAGAGGAGGAGGAGGAGGAGGAGGAGGAGGAAGAGTAGGAGGAGCTGTGACTTGAACTCAGTGTACTGTTTTATAAACTAGACTGCATTTTAGACCCATGAATACAGAAACTCAGAGTTCAAATGGTTTATGACATGTAATTCACTTATACTTAACGGTACATTTCAAGATGCTTTCTTTTTCAAACATATTTTTATAAACCCGAAATATAAAAAAGAAACCCATCAATAAAAACCCACACTAGACATCCTAACAGGCGCCTTTCCTGAGTGCAGGCAGAGGTTAGCATCTGACACATCTTGTGTGGATCTTGCTGTGTCTTATTAATGGTTTGCACACAGCACAGCTATGTGTTTGTTGGATGACTAAGAAAGAGCAAGTGTATACAGGCTGAAAATTTCAAACCAAAATGCTCCAGATTCTGAATATTTTTAGCACTGTCATGGTGCCACAGGTTGAACATCCCACCGTGAAACTTTGTTTCAAATGAAAAAAGGTTACTAAAAATATCCCATAAATTACCTAAGTGTGTGTGTATAAAATGTGTGTGAGGTCGTACACCTGTAATCCCAGTACTTGAGAGGCTGAGACAGGAGGATCACAGGTTCAAGGACAGCCTCAGCAATATAGTGAGACTCTCAGCAACCTAATGAGACCATTTCACAACGAAAAAATAAAAAGGGCTGGCAGTGGAGCTCAGAAATAGAATGCCCCTGGGTTCAATCCCCGAAAGCACAAAATAAATAAGTAAACGAAGTGTGTATGAGCCAGGCATGGCGGCACATGCCTGTGATCCCAGTACTTGGGAGGCTGAGACAGGAGGATTGCAGATTTGAAGCCAGCCTCCGTAATTTAGCAAGACCCTCTTTCAAAATAAAAGGTAAAATAGGGCTGGGGGTGTGGCTCAGAGATAGAACACCCCCTGGGTTCAATCCCCATTGCCACACACACAAAAAGTATTGTATGAAACATCAAAATGTTTAGACTTAGATAACCCAATCTCATTATATATATGCAGATATTCTAAAATAAAATTATCCAGCACCCCAAAAGGTTCTGGTCTCATTCATCTTGGACAAGGGGTTCCCAGCCTCTGCGGGCTCACAGCAGATCTCATTCAAAAGCATCAAACTTTTTTATTGTTATTTTTATGAATTTTTTTTGGTGGTACTGGGGTTCCTGGAAACCCTTCTACCTCTGGGCTACACTCCCAGACCTATATTTATACTTTTTATATGGAAACAGGGTCTCTTAAGCCAGCGCACGTGGCTGGCTTCGAACCTGCACAATCCTCCCATCTCCGCCTCCCAAGCGCGAGGATTACAAGCGTGCGCCACCACGCCCGGCTTTATTTTATCATTTTTATTGGTGCATTGTATTCATACATCTCAACGGGGTTAAAAGATGATGGAGACCTACACGCACACGTCACCCAATTAGCCCCGACCCAATTTCCACCCTCTTCTCTCCCCCTCCCTCCTTCTCATGCTTGGCTTGGCGATTGCCTTTGATATGCTTGTTCAAGTACATCATGTGCTTTAGAGAGTTTCCCCCTTCCCCCTCCCTTCCCCTCACTCAGGTCGCCTTATTTGCTCCTCTGTAGGCTCTCCTTCTTCATCTAGAGTTCCTCCTGTTCTCCCTAGCTTTTGCATATTAGGAAAAAGCATCCGATTTCTATTTTTTGTGTGTGTGACTAATTTCACTTAGCATAATGTCCTCCAGTTCCATCCATTTCCTTGTAAGTGATATGATCGTGTTTTTCTTTATGGCTGAGTAAAATTCCATTGTGTACAAATCCCACAGTTTTGTGATCCATTCATCTTGGTGGCCATCTTGGCTGGTCCCATAGTTTGGCAATGGTGAGCTGTGCACCTTCGAACATAGATGCACATCCATTAGTTTAAAACATACTTGTGTTTTCGTTAGAATGCTACCTCGTCCTGTGGTTATACACAGGAGCACAATGTGTGTGGATCAGGTAAGCAGACGGTGGTCACACGGGCCTGGGCACTGGCTGCTGACCTCCCATCATCTCTCACAGGCAGGCGTGAGGCCACAGACGTGTAGGATACGGAGTTCTGCGTTGGGAGGTGGCGTTGAGCAGTGGCGAGGGGTCACCCCCGATCCCCGCTGCTGACTTTCCTGGTACAGGTGGTCTGAACTCTCTTTGCTCCAGTTCCGTCATCTTCGAAAGAGAGATAAATTGGTACCTTATAAAGTTGTGCGAATTTAGAAACAAGTTAATTTATAGAAAACTCTTAGAAGAGTGCATTGCACACAATCGATTTTATCTGCCATTCTTTTTTTCTTCTTATTTTCTACACATGCATTTGTAAAACAAAGACCTAAGAGTAAGGAAATGATTTTTTTTCACATTTGCAGTCTATGGCTGGTGTCTAGAGATTATGAGGTTTCTGATGAGCTTCTCCGGTGAGGAGAAGCTTCTTTTATTTAAACAGGGTTTATTTACTTAGGGCTTGGGTACAGGAGCCTGCTTTTACACACATTAAACAATTCTGAGAGGCTGGGTTGGCTTTTTTTGTTTTGTTTTGTTTTGTTTTTTGTGGTACTGGGGACGGAACCCAGGGGCTTTTTACCTCTGGGCTATACTCCCAGACCTATTTAATACTTTATTTGGAAACAGGGTCTCACTAAGTTGCTGAGAGCCTCATTAAGTAGCTGAGGCTGGCTTCGAGCCTGTGCGATCCTCCTGTCTCAGCCTCCCAAGTGCGGGGATTACAAGCGTGTGCCACCACGCCCGGCTGGGAGGCTGGGTTTTATCCCTTGTTTTCTTAGTAGACAAGTTAGTTCACTAAGTTATTTCCTCCTTTCTCTGGATTTACAATGAAGTAAACCAACACAGTGGTCTCTGAGGAAGTGTTTCATCCGGGTTTCTCCTTTGCTACATCACAGGCAGAAATACACGTGGCAAAGACAGGTTCTCGGAGGGGAACATGGCCACAGCCCCTTTTTGAGAATGTATAGTGAGTCAGAAGGCTCAAAAGTAGGAGGGACATGCACTTGGTACACACTGCTTCATTTTCCGAACACTGGCATCTTGGAGAACACAGTGGCGCTCTCTTACTACTTGGGCCAGGACAGTAAGTCTAAGCCAGGCCGTGTGAGGCACAGCAGATAATGTGGTCATACTGTCAAAACCACAAAAACATGCTGCAGGCCCTGAGGCCAGTTCTGTTCTACAAACAGAAAGCAAGCAAGTGCCCATTCATTTTCAGGAGAAAATTGAAGGAACTGCTGGCTGGAACAGAGACGCAGAAGAACATTAGAATGGCCCTCCGCTGTCTACCATTCAGTTGAATTAATCAACGGTAGTTAAGTCTCTTTGCTTCTTTATATAATTCAATGTCTGTTTGCAGTTTTCAAGTCATCTTTCTGCCTCTTCTCCCACCCCTCTTGCTCTGAATGTGTGGATTGAAAATTCCATACTAATGCCAGTATCTTCCACCAATAATTATTTTTCTATTTCTTCAACATGCCCCTCGTCCTCCCAAGTTCTTGATTGTTCCCGTGCTCTGCTCCCAGGCCTGCAGCACTGGAGCCTTTGCTCCTTACCCAGGCCCTCCAGGCCCTCCAGGCATGCGCAGCACACACTTCGGACTGCTGCTGGCCCAGGTCCGAAAGTCGCCTTTGGCTCTCCTTGGGTGCTTCTATGCTGAAAGCGCCATTCTTCCACTCTGCAGCCTCTTAATGATGTTTCAGTCAAGAGTGGACCGCATGTCTCACTTGTTCCCATAAGATCATATTGCCAAGTGATTGTCCTAGCCCTCTTGGTTTGTATAAGTCCACTCTATGATGATTGTACAACAGTCACTTAATGATGCTTTTCTCAGAATGACCCCTGTCACAGTTCTCTTCCATCTTTCCTTTCCTTCCAGGTGTATTCATTTATTCCACTCAATCTGTGGGTCTCTCCCAAGTTCATTCTATTCTCAGGTATTTACTGCTTTCTATTCCTATGACACCACTGGACTCAGGCCCAGCGTCTGCTCTGAGACCAGCCTTCTTCAGGACTCTAGATAGGGATTTTCTTGGTTCATTTCTTATTGCTAATAACATAATACCACAGACTAAGCGAGAGGTTTGGGGCTGGAGATGTGGCTCAGAAGTCGAGTGCTTGCCTAGTGTTTGGAGGCTCTGGGCTCCATCACTAGACACACACACACACACACACACACACACACACAACTTTGCCTCATGGTTTTGATCCAAGGTTAAGGGCTCACATCTGGTGATCGCCTTCTTGCGGGCAGAGTCCCAAGGTGATGAGGACCACATGGTGAGAGACAGAGAATGTACAAGAGCCTAACTGGCTTTATAGTAGACTCACTCTCAAGATAACTGTTTAATCCATTTTTATTAATTTATTAACTCACCAATTATATGACTGGATTAATCCATGAGGGCAGAGCCCTCGTCATCTCATTTATTTATTTTTATGGTAGTACTGGGGATTGAACTCAGGGGCATTTTACCTCTGAATTACATTCCTCGCCCTTTCTTATTTATTTATTTATTTTTGCTTATTTGTTTGTTTTGAAACAGGGTCTTACTAAACTGCGAATCATCTCACTAAGTTGCTGAGGATGGTCTTGAACCTGCAATCCTCCTGTCTTAGCTCCCCAGGTCCTGGGATTCCAGGCATGTGCCACCATACTGGGCTCTAATTGTCTCTTAAAGGTCCACCTGGTCCCCCCTCTTTACATTTGACGATGAGGATTAGATCTGAACTTGGGTATCAGTGGGGACACAGCACATTCAAACATAGCAAGTGCATGTGTGTTAACTGCTTCATTTTCACTCCAACAAGCACCCTGACCGTATGAAATGAGTTATCATTAACTTCGGAAACACCTGTGAATCGATTCCCAGTTATATTTCCAATCCAGTCCAATTACAGTCGTGCCCTTTCCTTTCCCCACTGACACTGTCATCTAGACATTCATCTGGGTTTCTTGTGTTCCCTAGAATTCTTTGACCACTTACCTTTGACTTGTATTCACCAAAAGCTCAATTACATTATTACCCGATATATCTTAGCATTACGGGTAACAAAGGAAACAGCTAATAGTTGCACATACAGTGCATGGCAAATAATGCAGCTACTCTGCAGATATCATTGCCTCACCCGGCCATTGAAAGAGTTGTTCCTAATGTCTGTTTTACAGTGAAGATAATGAGACTCAGGAAGGGCCAGTAACTTGCTGAGGACCACATGGCTGGTTAACAGTAGAGCCCTGGAGTATCCAGTGCTAGCCTGTCTCACTCCCAAGAGCTTTGCCTCGAAATATCATGTTTACACATGACTTGGAAGCCTGGGGGATGGAAAGGTCGAGCTGATTGTACAGCAGGGTGGGTGTGTTGTAAACATCCTTGAATTCAGAAAGCCAATTCATTGGGAAAACAGAAAGGAATATTGCTAGCAAAGCTGAAGATTTCAATGACTAACTCTGGGGTTCCTAAGGCAGAAACAGATGCCTGCCTAATGTATATTGACTTGTCTATGTGTTTTTTATTTTAATGGAATTTGGATTGATGTTGGTTTCCTTGTTAAGTTGTAAGTGATAATAGGAATGGCACTAAGTGATGAGTCATTTATGATTTGGGTCTTGTTCGACTAAAACAAATATTTAGTGACCTCAGTACAGAAAGAAAAAAATAGACCATGGAAGACTGACATTAATCAAATAGTTTTTGAAGGTCAGTTTTAAAGGTCCATCTTCTTTGTGTTAGCCCAAGGGAGAATTGGGAGAGTGATGTACGCATATAAAATGTGTGAAATATTAATAAAATCACCTGAATGAGAGAAAGCAATGTGTCTCAAGGATCTGCCTCGAGTGGGTCTGACCTGGTGTCAGAGGATGTAGGTGATGACCTAAAATGGCCCCAAACTTCTCCTGTTTGGTCACCACAAGTGATAATTAGTGCAGCTCTGTGAGAAGTCTTTGTGAGTAGAAGTCAGAGGAGTGTTAATGAAGTCCCCATGCAGATATAATCTGGGCACAGAAGACTATTGTAACATTCAGTATATTTTTGTCCTCAAATTAACCAAGCATGAGTTTCTAAGAGAAGGAACATCTCTTCTAAGGAATATCAAAAATTTTGCATCCTCAAAAAACCCCGTTAAATCCCATATTCTTGGAGTTTCCCATTCTCTGGCTTGTGAGGGATGTGAAGCTCTGCTAATGTGTAAGAAGCTGGTTGCCAGCGCTGCGTATGTTGTCAAGACGGGATGTGGGGGAGCACTCACCATGTTGTCAAGACGGGATGTGGGGGAGCACTCACCATGTTGTCAAGATGGGATGTGGGGGAGCACTCACCATGTTGTCAAGACGGGATGTGGGGGAGCACTCACCATGTTGTCAAGACGGGATGTGGGGGAGCACTCACCATGTGCTGTGTGTTTGTCTGTTTCTGTCACTCCTGAACTTCATTATGATGTGAGATTACAACACATCGCTAAAAGTATATTTTTTTTAAAAAGTCCTTTAAATGATTTCCAGTGTACAGGAAAGAGTTGTTTAATGCTGTGTGATTCAAGCATCACACTAATTACATTTCCAGATGTTTCCATGAAGATTATATGAAGCAACCACTGACTGTAATTGTGCAGCAGCATTTTACAATTCTATATTCCTGTGCAAAAGGAAGTCAGACAGTTTATCCATCATAGCACAAAAACCCATTTCATGCATGGACAACTGGAAAGATTCATTATAAGAAAATTGCTATTACAGCGAAGTTGATTGTCGCCTACCTGCTGAAATGTCACTTGATAGATCTGGGTCAGATGTTTATAGAGACACTCACAGTAAGATGCCTCTCCCTGGTGGCCACTGTTACCTCCGTTCCTGGTGGTTCCAGTGGGCTCTTGTGCTGAATTCGGATTGTGGCTATATATAGCTAAACATCTCTAAACAAGTCATTTAACTTGTTCTTCAGCATTTGTGTGTCCATTACCATCATAATTTTGGCTTCAGATTCTAAACAGAAAACTCGTGAGATTTTGAAAAATAAAAATGATAGATTCAATTAAATTTGAAAGCAGAGAGAAAATATGCCCTTAGTGCTGCCACTCTTATCAATTATGATCATATATGCACATTTGCATCTATTCTTTTATAATAGCTTCTTGTAATGCAAGTCAAAATATAATTATGATCATTTGTACATATTTTCTCGCATTCTTTTATAATAATTTCATGTAGTGAAGGTCGAAATACAATTATGATCCTTTATGCATATTTGTTTCTATTCTTCTATAATAATTTCACATAGTGAACATCAAGATACAAATACAATTTTATGTCTTACTTTTAACAACATTATGTTGTAATAGGAACTCTTTCTCATAATCGGCAGTCACCCTTCTAATTATAAAGCATTCCCTTGGGTATAAACTATTGTAGATAATCCTACTGCAAACATCTATGTATGTAGCCTTCTTTTCTTTCCAAATTTTTTCCCCAGGTGTACTGGCTCTGAATATTTTTATGGCCTTTGCTTTCCAAAAAGGTTGTAATAACTTCTGCCACCTGTGATGCAGAGAGTAATGACTTCACGCTCAGCAGGGTGGGATAGAGAGGTGTGAAGTGGCGTGAAGTGAAAGTAGTTAGTGAGAAATCAAGTAGGGAAGATGAGGCTTTTTCTCAGGGTGTTTCAACACTGGACAGCGTGTCCCAAGTGGCTTCCTTGGCATCTATATGGACTGATTTCATCTTTTGTAGCTTATTATGAACTCCTGGTGTGAATGTTACATAGGACCACTTTATTCTAGTCTAACATTTCCCCTTTGAGATCACTGAATTGCCATGAAAACATTAGTAAGAACCAGCTAGAAGATACCTGGATATCTTTACCAATATAAATAAGCAGAATCCATAAAACATATGTTATTTACAAATAGTCTCTGATAGTAGAATTAACAAGGAAAAATACCAAATGAAATAAATTGACTGTCTCATATTTAAGGTGAAGCATGTGAAAATTGGAATTCCATCAGCCAGGTGTTTAATGAGCCTTCATGGAGCAGGGCAGGGTGCAGGCTAGAACCACAGGTAGCCAAGCATAGCTGGTTTGAGGCAAAGGGAGAAAATACTTGAGAGAAGATAAATAAAAGGAGCCAGATTTAGATCCTCTTTTTTTTTTTAACATATTAGGGGTTCTATACTTGAGTTCACTATGAAAGGTTTGAAGCAGTACAGCACAAGAGTTCATATTTTCAATTCAAAACAGGTTGTCTGGGCAAAGGATATGAACTAGCAAATCAAAGAAAAATGCAAATGGCCCATAAATATGAAAAAGGCCTTGCCCTTCTTTATAATTAAAGAAACACAAATTGAAACAAGAGGGATACCATTTTTCACACTTAACGACTTTGTCAAAGGTGAAATAAATCGGTAACTACAGTATCAGCAAGTGTGCGAAGAGACTGGGACAGTCTCTCTTGTGCAGTGTCAGTGGCAGGATGAATCGGTACAAGCTCTGTATAGTGTGGCGAGAGTGAGCAAAACCCGCAAATTCACTTACCCTTCATCTTACAATTTACTAACCCAGCAGAGATGGTAAGATAAGGAAGAATATTCTAGACCCAGAAAAAAAAAATTGGCTGCAAAGTTCCAGACTGCAGGAAGGGCATGCCCAGAAGAAATTACATATTGCCAGAAACTTAGCCTGCGTATATGCTTGCAGGAATATAGTTAGATGAATGTGCAAAGGTGTTCATTACAGATTGTGTATAGCAACAAATACTGTGAACAAGAAAAACGTCATCAGTGGAGGGCTGGTTATATAAATCATGCACTTTCTACATGGTACAGTGTGGTACTGGTGATCCACAAAAAGTCTAAAGAAGATTTACATCCTCAACTACAGAGACAACTCTAAGACAAAGGGAAAAAAGCAAGAGGAGGTACAGAACAGTCTATAGCTTATGATCCTGTTTGCCTTCATTTTAAAGAATGGATGATGTATATTTACATTAGTTTATGAATGATTATTTTCTGCAAAAATGAGGAAAAACATTTAAGAGTGTTGTGATTTTTGAGAAATAGGACTGGGCATTCTAGATTAGAATTATTTGAATTATTGCCATAAGTATGGGTTGTTTCTATATAAAAAATTCATGAAAGATACTTTTGCAATGAATTTTAGCTACATGTCATCTTTGCCTCATTTCACCATGGTTCATCAACACACATTATTTGACGTTCACCCTTTCAAGATCTTTGCAAGATCATAAGCCCATATGAGACAGGAGCTATTCTAACTCCCATTTTGCTGATGAGGGTATTGAGGCACAGAGAAGTTAAGTAACTTGCCCTGAGTTCAAATATCTTTTAAAGAACAGAAGTAGGATTTGAACTACCATCACATGGCACCCCGGGCTACTGTGCTTTTGCTCAATTGTTTTTAGTTTTCTAGAATTAAAATAGGAAGCTTTTTCCTAAAGTCTTGGTGATGACTCATATACTATTCCTTGATACCAGTTTGAGGTTTCATCAGCAAACAGCTTCATTACTAAGAGTTAGCTAAAGTTGTTTCTGTGCCTTTTCCAGTAGGTGCCTCTTTTTCAAGTGCAGAATTTGTTTAGGCTTCATCTGAAGACAGTGAAACCATATCATAAAGGAGAGAACTGCCCTGCGACAGTTTGGATAAGTGTCTTCCAAAAGGCACATGTCTTAAAGCTTTGCCCCCAGCCTGTGGTGTGACAGAGAGGTGGTAGAATCTTTAAGAGGTAGGATCTGTGGGAGAAAGTTAGGTCACTGGGTCCATACCCTTGAAAGGGATATTCAGGACTCTGGCTCCTTCCTGCCTCTCTCTTTCTTCTTCCTGTCCATGAGACAAGCAGCTTCCTCCACCACACACTCCTACCATGATGTACTGTGCAGCAACAGTCCCAAAAGCAATAGGGCCCAATGTCCATGGACTAAAACCTCCAGAAGGGTGAGCCCAAATAATCCTTTCCTCTTTTTAAGTTTATTTCTCTCAAGTATTTCATCATAGTGATGGAAAACCAACTAACACATGTCCCTCACAGCCCTCTTCCTTTTTATAACATTCTAGTTTTGTTTCCTGAAGGCTAAATCCATGGAGTTATCCTTTCCAGCCATGTTGTGAGCCCCAAACCAGCTGTTGGCCAGGACATATTCATGGTTCCTTTCTCCTATTGTCTGAAGCTGTAGGCTTCCTGCCTAGGCTGCCTGAACACCCTACTGCAGAGCACTTTGTACCTGAAGATCATATGCCAAAGGATCTTTCTGGTCTCTGAGTCACTGTATCAAACTTGACCCAAAAAAAAAAATAGTGCTAATGGAGCTAGATTTAAGGCTGGGTGATTATGTGAATATATTGCTAAAATTTTTACTCTTTAGGGGATTATATCATGTAAATAAGCAATAGTATTTGATAAGAAGGACCTTCTTAGCAAGAATTATTTGGAAACACAGAGTATCTTTCATTTTTTCTTTTTCGTCTAGTCTAGCTTATGCTAATGGCTCATGCTGCCCCACTATTTGTCATGAGTTTCTTCTGCAAATTCCTTTGTTCAGTGAGCACTTACCCAGAATCTCCAAAATGTCAGGCACAGAAAATTGAGAACTGAAGAAGACAGGTTCGCCCACTCTGAGTACACACTAATGGAAGAAATAGAACTGGCAACCAATAATTACAGGGCTGTGTGATAAGTGATCATGAGGTGTGTACATTATGCTCCGAAAGCACAAAAGGAGCAAGTCCTGGGTTGCCTTCACTTAGTTCCAGTTGATAGTTACTACTCAGGGAAATGACCTGGCAATTTTCAGCAGAAATACCAATGCCTCCAGTTATGTAGACCTTCACCTCTTCACTTACACATGCAACTAATGTTTTACCCAAGATTGAAGGTGCAGGAGGCTACATGCAAAAAAAACATTAGTTGATGTCCCTTTGGAGTCATCAAATCATGCCCTCCAAGTGCCTTGACATTCAGTTTTCTGTTGATTTTGCAAACATTTTGTACTAAGTGCTGAGTCCTAGGTTAGGTGCTTGAACACAAAGCTGAAGAAAAGACCATTCTTTACCTTGAGACATTTGAATCTGACCCAGCTGGAGCAAAAGGAGAGATGGAAATGAGGTACTGAGAAGCAAAGGAGACAGAGTCAGGTTCAGAGGGGACATCGAACTGGCATTCAAGGTTGATAAAAGAGAAAGGACATTCCAAACATAGGAAGGAATGCTGCCGTGTGAGGTACTTAAGAAAGGGCCTGTCTGAAAGGAGTGACAAAAGGAACTTGTGGCATGAAGGCACAGCAGTCTGGATGCTGGGAGAGGTCGGAAGAGTGCTATTAATTCCAATAATAATAGTTGAAAGTTGGTGAAGACTTAATGTGTCAGGTGCTGTCTTAAGTGCAGACCATACATTTGCTTGTCTGATTCTTCCTACGGTCCCAGGAAATAGCATGCCCATTTTGCACTTGTGGTAACTGAGACTCAGGGATGTCTGGTAAATTACAGTGCCATATCTCTGTGATTTGGGAGCCAGGATTGTCTGGATCATGGCATCTCGGAGCTCATTAAATCTCATCATGGTACTGCAGCTGACATCCTTGCAGAATTGCCAAGATTCTGACAGAATTAGGAAAGAGGACATTCTAAACACAGCCAATGAAATAAATGAAGGGCATGGAGCTTGGGGATCAGAAGTCTGTTCTAGAAGTTTGACTTGCTTGCTTGGAATGTGGGTTAGGATGAGTAAGTGCTGAAATTGGGTTGTAAAGAGTATGGAGTTGGACTTTCATTCCACTGGGGCTTTGAGCCAGGAGGTAACATCGTCACAGTTGGGCTTTAGGTGACTCACTGGCAGTTACAGAGAGAACCAAGGGTGGAAACAGTGGGAGCTGGGCAGGGGAGGCCAGTTGGAAGGCTACTGTCACAGTCTAGGCAAGAGATAATTGGAGCCTGCATGAGGTAGCGGCACTAAAAGTAAAAAGGGAAGAGATGGGAGAGACAAGGAGGAGGAGGTAGAAATGGCAGGGCCTAGAGATCAAGTACAGGAGTGGGAAGGAGAATGCAAGGATAACTCAGAGGGTTGGACCCTGCAGATTCATGACAGGTAGTTGGTTTTGGTGATGTTTTATGGCACTGGGTATTGAACCCGGGGCATTCTACCTCTGATCTATATACCTATATATATTTTATTTATTTTATTTTGAAATAGGGTCTAAGTTGCTGAGGCTAGCCTCAAGCCTACAATTCTCCTATCTCAGCCTCCCATCTACTGGACTTATAGGCATGCCCCACCAAAGCAGCTGGTAATGTTTTTAAGTGGGTAAGGGTTGAATTTAGGAGATTAGAAAAGGACCTTCTGTTTTTGACATAGAGTCCTGCCATCGTTAAAATCTTACTGTTCCCCAAAGGCCTATGTGTTAAAGGCTTGGCCCCCAGCCTCTGGTGCTCTTGGAAGGTGGTGGAACCTTTAGCAGGTGGGTCTAGTAGGAGGGAGGAAGGTCATTGTAGGTGTGCCTTTAAAGGGACCCTAACCCCTTCTCTCTCCATCCTTCTCAGTCACCATGAGGGGGAACCAGACTCTCTTGCCACACACTCCCACCATGATGTACTGTGTCGCAACAGGGCCAAGCAGCCATAGACCAAGACCTGTAAAGCCAATTATTTGAGACAAAATAAACTTTGCCTCTTTTCAGGCTGGGCATTTCAGGCATGTTGTCACAATGATGGAAAGCTGACCAGCACAAGTCCTCATGACCTAGAAGATACTAGAGGTTCCCACCACACAATGAAGGAACAGCTCTCTATAGGAGAGTAGAGCAGTGTGTGGAAAGGGAGGGGGCAGTCTTAACTGCAAGGGGCAGTTGTTACAGTCTCCTAAGGCTGGTTCCTTCTAGGCTGTGAGGGAGACTCTCCCATGCCTCTCCTCTGGTTTTTGGTGGTTCTCAGTCTTTGTCATTTCTTACCTGTGGAAGCACCAACCCTGATCACCATTTTTATCTTCATGTGGCATTCTACCTGTGTGTGTTTCTGCTCCCAATTTCTCCTTTTTGGATACCAGTCATATTTTATTTGGGGTCTATGCTATTCCAACATGCCCACATCCTAATTTAACCAATGACATTCTCAACAATCCTGTTTCTGGTCAGTCACATTCTGAGATCCTGTGAATTAGGATTTTGTTACCCTCCTTTTCATCTCTGGGACAAAATACCCAAGAAAAATAACTTAAAAGAGGAAAGATTTTGCCTCATGGTTTCAAAGGTTTCAGTCCATGGTCGACTGGCTCCATTGTCTTGGGCCTGAGATGAGGTAGAACCCTGTGGGAGAGGAAAGCTGCTCGGCTCCTGACAGCCAGGAAGCAGAAAGAGAGAGAGCAAGAGAAGGCAGGCAGGGCCAAGGAAAGATGGACCCTACAGACACACCCCAAGTGGCCCACTTTCTTCAACTAAGCCCCACTTCATACAGTTTTCAACACCTCCCAATAATCCCAACAAATTATTAATCAGCCAATAAATTAATTCACAGAAACTCATGATCTTGTCACTTCCTAAGAGCCCCAACCTGTCAACTTTTTTACATCGGGGACCAAGCCTTCAACACTTGAGCCTTTGAGGTTGTCCGAGATCCACACCACCACAGATGTCAACATGTGACCGAGATGAAGACCCATTGCCCTCAAAAGAGAACCAGGTTTCTGTTGTCCTTCAGCATCTTCTGGAGAATTATGAGCACTTCATTGCTGGCTCAAAAATATTACAGGATAATTAGAGTCGAATCCTTTTGACAACTCATTATTGGACCTGCAAATAATTTTAGTCAGCCAAAGAAGGTCAAGACATTAATTATTCCTGACCTTGAATAGTTTCATCCATGAATCATTTCATCCTGTTGGTTTCTCAGATTGAAAGCACCACTGGTCCTTCCCCAAGATAATCATCTTCCAAGAGAAGTGGCTACCTAGCCATTAGCATGGGCCTGTTAGTTAGACAACTGTTTCTTGGAGATGAGTTCCTGAGAGAAGGAACAAGTTAAGGGCAGAGCCTTTTTCCAGGAGCCCCTAGGATACTGAGGTACAGGTAAAGTCTCATTCAGTGCACATTTGGGAGTATCTGGTCCATGCATCTTTCTTTGTAAAAAAAGAAAAAAAAGCTGAAAGTCTTTCAAACTCAAATTCTTCTGGGAAATGAATTATATCACCTTGTCAAACAGAAAAAAAAAAAAAGTCTTCCAAAAAAACATTTTTAAAGCGATCTGATTTTTTCCAAATTTGTTTTTGATCCTTATAAGGCTTTTAGGCTTTTGTGGCCAAACAGAATCAGAGAAAAACACATTTGGATCAAGATAAAATTCTTTCTCATGAAAATAAGTGAAGGTTTGGGAACCACAGGGGTGGATGGATGCCCGTGAACAGAGCATAGGGAGATCTACCCTAAGTGCTTATAATTCAGATCCAGCCTTTCCCTAAAGAGCTCATTGGTGATCTTGCATTTTTTGTTGGGGGTGTATTTACATTTACACCCCGTTTATATGATTTGCCAGAGCTTGAGGCTGATAGCTTAAAACCTTTTTCCTTCACTTCTAGTTTTAATTTCCCTTCCAATCTCTACAGCCTGGGGAATGAGATTTTCTGAGCTCCTCATTAATTTTTCACTCCTCTCCCAGCGAGAGACTCACAGATCTACAGCCTGAGGATTACAAGCCAAAGACTACTTGGCCAGCCACTGCCACATCCAGCAGTAAGCTTCAGAAACATACCTCAAAGGATTGTGACAGGTTAAATGTCCAGTGCCTGCTTGCACTCTAATTATGGGGTTCCCATGAGGCCTTGAGAAAGTTGCATACTGTTCCAATATCAGGGTGTGCGGTGATTGGTTTTTCTTTCTTTCTTTGGATCTTAAATTAAGAATAGCAGTGTGAAATACTAGCAGCCTCACTGGCCTAACCATAAGTGGCTGTATGACCTTGGGTAAGTGAGTTCACCTCTGAGAACATCATCACTCCATCTTCAAAATATGTATCCAAGACTTCGGATTCTGTTATATCTAACCTTCCTCTCATTCTGACAGTAGCCAGGAATTTTTCTCTACAAGTATAGAGAAAAGTCATTTGACACATTTTGCCCCATATCACTGTTTTTCTAGACATAAAGAGGATCTGTGTGTTGGAAGGCCAAATATTTCACCTGCACCCAGCTTTATGTAAGAAATATGCCACATAGAAATCTTCCCCATAGAGCTAGGCATGGTAGCACAAGCTTGTAATCTTAGTATTCAGGAGGCTGAGACTGGAGGATCACAGTTCACAGACAGCCTCAGCTACTTAGTCCTCTGCAACTCAGTGAGACCTTGTTTTAAAATAAAGAATAAAAAATCAGGCTGGTGGTGTAGGTCAGAGGTAGAAAGCCCCTGAATTCCATCCCCAGTACCGAAGAGAGAGAGAGAGAGAGAGAGAGAGAGAGAGAGAGAGAGAGAGAGAGAGAGAGAAAAGAAGAAGAAGAAGAAGAAGAAGAAGAAGAAGAAGAAGAAGAAGAAGAAGAAGAAGAGAGCAGAGGAGAGCAGAGGAGAGCAGAGGAGAGCAGAGGAGAGCAGAGGAGAGGAGAGGAGAGGAGAGGAGAGGAGAGGAAAGAGATCTTTCCCATAAAACAGCCTGATTTCCAACCCTCCCTCATGACCTAGGCATTATTTCTGGTCCCTTCCATCTGACCTACCTGTCCCACACGGCAATCATTCCAGATTCAGAGGATTTGAATGTATTTCTTTAGGGGCCTTTTTAACCATCATTTCAAGTGCTGGATTTTAGGCTTTTGTGGGATGCGAGTGGGCAGAGACATGTAGAGTGAGCGGTCTATAATGACGCTGGAGTCTGCAAGCGGCAGCATGTTCAGCTGGCAAGCGATCCGAACTTTTACGCAGCTGGTTTATTTAGAACTGGGGTTGTGTACGGGGTCGAAATGAAGAATACTTATCCTGATTTCGTGCATTTGTGAATCAAAGCAATGGGGCATGTGACTTCTTTCTGCAGTCTTCCAAAATAAAATTGCCTTTGTAAGATATAGAGGGTCTTTCAAGAACCAATAATTCAAATGCTCAGTAAACAGAATAGTGTGGAAGCTGGTTTTTGTCACCTTGTTCTGCCTGCCTGTACCTCTGTCTAGAAGTCAGTACCTTGGGAAAGAACTCTTGATGGGGTGCCAGGAATGCTGTCTGTGACAAATTCTCTTTCATTGACCTTGAGAATAATAAACAATGTCATGGGGGGTTATAAAACAATAGAAAAGAAAATTAATAGTTGTTAGGGATTAAGTGGTATCATAAAGTTTATGCATTTTTGGTGAGAATTTTTTATAAAAGAAAAAAGTTCGTTTTTTGTTTGTTTTTGTTTTTGTTTTGTACTGAGCTGAGAAGTGATCCCTTGAGCACTCTACCTCTGAGTTGCACCTCTGGCCTTTTTTTATTATTATTATTATTTTGAAACAGGATCTTACTAGTTTGGTAAGGGTCTCACTAAGTTACTGAGGCTGGCCTCAAACCTGTGATCCTCTTGTCTTAGCCTTCCAAGAACTGGGATTATAGCTGTGTGCCTCCATGCCCAGTTATAAAAGAAGTTTTTAATGGCTTGATTCCATGACTCATAGAAAGCCAAAAGAATCTTAAGACCATCTAAAAATTAGACTATCTTTAGGAAAATACACCAACCATGTAGAGTACAAGCGATTTATTAAGTCAACATTAATTCGAAATGTGTTGAATAACCGATGCCATATTCATGTAAGCAGAGTAGCACAGAGTATGCCATTTAAAATACTAGATATGAAAACCTTTTTGCATATGCAAAGACTAAAAGATAAGGTTAATGTAATAATTACTATAAGCGTGCTCTGCCAGTCTTCAAACTGTACTTAAATTTGGTTCTACTTGTAAATGAACTTATAAACTCCCCTGGAACTCAATTTCTCCTTGCATCAAGTGAAGGGTTCAGAGTAGATGGTCTCTAGGCCCCTGCCGTCTTTACTATATTCTTTGGTTTTATATCAACACAGTCTGGGAAAACATGTCAAATTTTTTTTGTGTGTGTAGGTCTCGGGGTGGAACCCAGATGCACTTGACCTCTAAGCTACACCCCCTGCCCAATTTTTTATTCTTTATTTTGAAACAGGCTCTCATCGAGTTGTGGAGAGCCTCACTAAATAGCTGAGGCTGTCTGCGAACCATGATCCTCCTGTCTCAGCCTCCCAAATGCTGGGATTGCAAGCGTGCGCCACCACGCCCGGCTAAACGTGTCAAATTTTATTAAGTATGTTTTCAGCCGCTTTCAAATAGAGTAACCACACAAATGAGAAACATAGCATTTATTTATTCTGTTAGTGAAATTTCTCTCTTTGCACAGTACCCTCTCCAACCACTGCTCCTGGTCTCACCTGTCTCAAAGTGCTACGTGATAATATCCAAAAGCTTATTGAAATCAGAAGCCAGGAGAAGGTATGGCTTGTAAGCTAAGTGTATAGAAAAGCTTAAAATAAAAGGGGATAAAAAAATCTGTGAGCCAATTTATTTTCTGTTTTTCGTATTTTGCTTTTTTGCAGTACTAGGAATTGAACCCAGGGGCACTCTACCCCCGAGCTACACCCCCAACCCTATTTTTTATTCTTTATTTTAAAACAGAGTCTCACTAAGTTGTGGAGGGCCTCACTAAGTAGCTGAGGCTGGCCAAGAACCTGCGATCCCCCTGTCTCGGCTTCCCAAGTACTGAGATTACAAGCCTGGGCCACCATACCTAGTTTAACCAATTTTTCCAATGCCAGTTTATCTATATTAATATTGTATAAAATAGCCGGGCATGGTGGCCCACACTTGTAATCCCTGCGCTTGGGAGGTGGAGACAGGTGGATCACGCAGGTTCGAAGCCAGCCGCGCACACTGGCTTAGGAGACCCTGTTTCCAAATAAAAATATAAAATAGGTCTGGAAGTGTAGCCTGGAGGTAAAAGGGCTTCCAGGAACTCCAGTACCACACAAAAAAAAATTATACAAAATGTATTTTAAAGCAAGAAATGTTTATACAGTGGAGTCATATTATGGATTGAGGGATTGAGGAAGGGAGAAGGCCACTAGGAAGATATAATAATTCAAAATATGTTGTATATATCCAACTAACCTCATAGTCTCAAAATATATACAGCAAATGTTGGCAGAATACAAGAATAAATGAACAAATCTATTAGTGTAATGTATACCTCTCAAGAATTAATAGGTCAAGCAAAAAAAGTAAGGAAATAGGGAAAAGGACATGATTAATACGCTTGCAGAGAGCCAAACCCATCATAAATTTAGAAATTTAAAGGTAAATCTCTAAATGTCTTATGGATTAAATATAAATTGCACCTATAATTCCAGCTCCTCAGGAGGCTAAGGCAGGAGGATTGTGAGTTTAAGACCAGCCTAGGCAACTTAAAGATATATTATCTCCAAATAAAAACTAAAAAGAATTGGGGATGTAGCTCAGTGGTAGAGTTCCCTAGAACTAAAACAAAATTTAAAAAAAAAAAGTTTAACCCAGGGGCATTCTATCTCTTAGATACACCCCCCAGCCCTTTTTTATATTTTATTTTGAAACGGGGTCTTGCTAGGTTGCTGAGAGTTTTGCTATGTTACTGAGGCTGGTCTTGAATCTGCAATCCTCATGTCTTAACTTCCAAGTACTGGGGTTACAGGTGTGTATTACCATGCCCGGAAAAGAATAAATCATAATCAATGTTAAATAAATATTCAGAAATGGCCACAAGTAAATACACTGCATGTTAAACATGTGTAGTTAAGGCTACAGAGAGAGGAAAATTTATTCCCTCAAATGCATATCTTAGAAAAGGAAAAAGACAGCTGGGCGTGGTGGCGCATGCCTGTAATCCCCGTGCTTGGGAGGCGGAGACAGGAGGATCGAGCAGGTTTGAAGCTAGCCGCGCTGGCTTGAGAGACCCTGTTTCCAAATAAAAATATTTTTAAAAAAAATTGGTCTGGGAGTGTAGCCCAGAGGTAGAAGGGCTTCTAGGAACCTCAGTACCACAAAAAAAAAAAAAAAAAAAAAAAAAAACAGAAAAAAAAGGACTTAAGGATATCCTCAAAAATAAAATAAAATAAAATAAAACCTAAAACCTAAAAATACTTATTTAGAAAGACCTCTAAAATAGATTTTTAAATCTAGCCAAATTGCCTAAAAACAAAAAGATACAAATGTCCTCGGGTGTGGTGGCGCACGCTTGTAATCCCCGCGCTTGGGAGGCAGAGACAGGAGGATCACGCAGGTTCGAAGTCAGCCATGCGCGCTGCTTTAGGAGACCCTGTTTCCAAATAAAAATGTAAAAATAAGTCTGGGAGTGTAGCTCGGAGGTAGAAGGGCTTCCAGGAACCCCAGTACCACCAAAAAAAAAAAATAATAATAAATACAAATGTCTAGAAAATACTAAAAAAAAAGAATATAGCTATAGAGAGAATATCGTTTTTTAATCAAAGGAAGAAACTGAGGATAATATTAGGGCAACATTTAAAAATCTAGGTTTAAGAAAGATTTTTCTAGAAAATTATATAAATTACCAATATGGGCACTAGTAGAAACAGAAAACCTTAATAAGCTAGAACTTGTATAAAACAAGTTAATAGATTAAAATTGTTCCTTCTTTTCTAAAACATTTTTATTGTAGTATAATTTACATACTATAAAATTCATTTATTTTCATGTAGATTTCTATTAAGTTTTGACAAACATACACAGACACAAAACCCCAATCATAATCAAGATACACAGCAGTTTTATTAACCTAAAAAGTTTATTTATACCCCTTTCATAGACAATTCTTCTCCCCCCAAACCACAATAACCACTGACCTGTGTTTGACCCTATAGTTTTATCTTTTCTGGAATTTGAAATAAATAGAATTAAATAGCATATGGCCTTTTGATAATGAATTTCAGATTTCAGATTTATCTATGTTATGATGTGTATCTGTAGTTTGTTCTTTTTCTTGCTGTGCAATATTCCTTTTTTTCCTTTTTTTTTTTGTGTGTGTGTGTGTATGTTACTGAAGATAGAACCCAGAGGCATTCTACCTCTGAGCTCTAACCCCAGCCCTATTTTACTTTTTACTTTGAAATAGGGTCTTGCTAAGTTGCTGTGGCTGGTTGCAAATCTATGATCCTCCTATCTCAGCCTCCCAAATACAAGGACTACAGGCATGCATATTCCATTCCGGCTACAATATTTCATTGTGTGGATATACCATGGTTTATTCATTTGACCAGTGAAAGACTTGGGTTTTTTTTTTTCTAGTTTAGGGCTAATATGTACAAATATATTTTCATTTCACCTACATAAATAACTGTGAGTGAGATTGCTGTGTTATGATACAGGTATATTTTATAAGAATGAATACCCTATTTTCCACATTCTTATCAACATTGGGATTGTGTTTCGTTTGGTCTCTACTTTTATCAGTACTTGGAATTAACCATTTGTTTAAATTTTAGCCCTTTAGATAGGCATGAGTGCTAGCTTATCATGGTTCTAAATTTGCATCTCTCCAATGATTAGTGAACATATTTTCCCTGTGCTTATTTGTCATATATATATATATATATATATCTTTGTTCAAATCTTTTGGCAATTTTTTTCTATTAATGAGTTTTCAGACTGGTTTATTTCTTCTGTGTAAAAGTTACTTACAGTAGTTTAAAATTGTCTTTCCTTGGGAAAGAAGTAGGCTTTGGTGGTTATCTAGCCAAATTTGACCCAAACCATTAAGGAACAACCACATATTTTTCAAAGGTTCAAGGCCAGCCTGGACAATTGAGCAAGACCTTATTCCAAAATAAAAGAAGGCTGGAAATGTTGCTCAGCAACAGAACTTCCCTGGGTTTAACCCTCAGTTGAGAGATGGAGATAGATAAGGAGAGGGAGAGGGAGAGGAGAGAGAGACTCTCTTCCCCCACATGAACAAAGAAGATGTCCTGTGTGCACACAGAAAGATGATAGCCTCCTGCGATCCAGAAGAAAAGCATCAAAATGGACCCTTCCTCACCCACACCTCCATCCTAGACTTTCCATCCTGTAAACGTTGAGGAGTAAGTTCATGTTATTTAAATACCCAGTGTCTGGCCTGAGCAGACAAATACACCCCATATTTTCAATATTATTTCTAAGAGAAGAAGCCCATTTGAGGCCTATTAATTTATAAGCAATAAAGAACTCCGACTATAGGGTCTTTCAGTGTGAGTGATTTTACCTAAGTGCCAATGGCACCTTCCTTCCCATCTTTAAAACTCACTTTGGTTCACCTTTGTGTGATTCTCTGCTAGGTCACAGGCTACAGATAAAACAGACATAGTCTCTATTGTCTCTGGGGCCTTTTTGGGGGGGAGTATTTGCATTGCATTCTAAGTGTGATAATTTCAGTTTTAACAACAACAAAATATTGAGCTGGGTGTGGTGGGGCAAGCCAATACTTGGGAGGCTGAGACTAGACAGTCAAAAGTTCAAGGCCAGCCTCAGCAACTTAGTGAGACCCTGTTTCAAAATTTTAAAAAGGGCTAAGGTATATCTCAGAAGTAGAAAACCCTGGTGTTCAATCCCCAGTACCAAAAATAAGTGTATGTATTGCGAGAGCCTCAGAATATCCTAACTCTCTATGATATCCCAGTATAGGAACAGGCAGACTTAAAAAAAGATATAAGCCCACCCTGTAAAGGTCACCAAGGAGATCTAAGTGAATGGAGTTGGAATTCAAGTGGGAAGAAAGGGACAAGACCTTGAACAACTCAAGTGGATTGTTTGGAAGTTTTCTGTTAGATCAAAGACTTGTAAAGCTAACTGGATAAGCTATCAAGAGGAAAAATTGGATTTTGATCCATGGGCTTATCACATTTCATGTTCTCTGTGTTAAGTCATGTAGGTACAAGAAAGCTCGTAGACGGAACAGTTGCATTTTCTGAAACCCGGGAGCTAGAAGGAAGGTTTCTTTTGATCTGCGTGTCATTTCTTTTAACTCTGTACCTGCCAGTAGCTAGACTCTGAGAGAATCCCAGTTGGAGATGACAACTGTTCTCCCCTGTGCTGCCTGCTTGTGTTTAAAACTCGTCTCTGCAGATGATGTTAACTGGTGAATTTTTAGGCCATGCCACAGCCAATGTATTCAGAGCCTACAGAGGTTAAAATGAGACTTGTTCCAACCCACACTTAGTTTTTCTTTTCTTTTTCTCTCCCTTCCCCCTACCTCTGTTGCCAACACAGTTTCTTCAATAGAAATCAAGTTGATAAGTAAAGGAAATAAATTGGGTGTTTTTTTTTTTCACTCCCTGGTATTAGTTCTGGTATCCTAGGAGCCAAAGAAGTGATTGGTTCATGCTCCAAACTCTCTAAAGGAAAAAGAGAAATTCCTTTTCTGATTAGTGATTAGTGCCTCAGATCTTATGAATACACTGGTTAATTAGAACTAGACGGGCCACCCTTGGAGGGCAGAACCTTAGGAGGAAAAGCTTTTGGCATTTGTGTCTTTTTTGCTATTTAAGCTTAAGGAAATATACTTGCAGAACTTCTCCAGAAGGAGATCAAATCTTGGTGGCAGTGTGGGTGCAGACTAGTATTAGCAATTACACTCAAGAGACTCTGGACATTTTTTTAAAAAGATGTCATGGCGCATTGCAGGGAAAAGAACAAGTACGGAGTGAAGATCTGCCAAAACCAAGGGAGGTCAAGTCCATGGAGAGACTCTGGTGGCCATGGCAGTCTACTTTTAAAACATTCTGGTTTTGAAGATAAATCAGCATTGTGACAAATTTCTTTAGTCAGCACAGCTTTTATAAGTACTTGTTTTAGGGAAGATCCCTGGGTATTAAAGTGCTGGAGAAAACACCAAGTAAAGACTAGATCTGGTGTTCTTGTTGTTCCTTTTTTTTTTTTTTTTTTTTTTTTTGGTGGTGGTGGTACTGGGTATTGTACCCAGAGGCAGTCTATCTCTGAGCTGTGCCCCTCAGCCTTGTTTTATTTATCATTTTGAAACAGGGTCTTACTAAGTTGCTGAGGGCCTAAGTTCCTGAGGCCAGGTGGAATCTGTGATCCTCTTGTCTCACCCTCCCAAAGACTTTCCCACTACTCCTGGCAAGACTCTTCTGTGAGTACTTTCAGGAGACCTGCTCCTCCCTGATATCTGCCAAGACCTCTGGGATTTCTTTTGTATCTTTGCACAAAAAGAAAAAAAGAAAAGTGGTATAAAGGCAGGATAGTAAAGGGTTTTTTTTATTTGTTTGTTTGGGGCTTTTTATGTTTGTTTTGGGGGTTTTTTTTGGTTTGTTTTTTGTTTTGGTAGTGCTGGCCAGAGATCAAGCCCAGAGCCTCCCTCATGCTAAGCACATGTCCTACCACTGAGCAACACCACCCACCCCCAGCCCAGGATACCAAAAGTTTTAACTACACAGAGAAAAAACAATCTGTTATTTAAAAAACACAAACTCAGGCTGTCTCTTACTATAGACATTAATAAACTATAAGGGAAATGATGGGAAACTAGGTTTCCCATAAATGAAAATTTTGACAGGTCAGATGTCTATTTTTATTCCAGAAGAAAGTTCACTTCCTGCAGCCCACACAGTTGCAGACTGGATCCATATGAATTGCTTCCACATTCTGCTGGTATTCTAGCTAAGCAATCCTGGCTCTAAATTTTTACATAACCTCCAGAATGTATGTCTATTTGCTGTGAAAAAAAAAGAAAAGTATCATACTTATTGCTGATTAATTTATTTCTAAGAAAATACTATCCAGATTGATGTAAATTAACCCATGCTTGGGGTTTCCCATCCCTCCCCCAACTCCATCTACCTCTTGTCCCCAGTGCCACCAGCAATAGTGTAACAGAGTGATTTACTCTAAAATAATTCATTGGGGGTCAATTGTTTTTATTTTTATACTTAATGAGTTATTTGTAGTAGTATTCCGAAATTTTAATATTCTCGTTTTTTAGAGCAGAGGAAATGGGACTGCCCTTTGAGCTTTACAAAAGCATTTGACTTTATATAAGAAAGCTCACTTGAAGCTGAAGAAGACCCCCCTTTCCCTGGCTCACCATCCAGAGTGGGCACTGGGTGGTTAATGGCCAGATTCCCATTATACCATGGCAGATCTCCCTCCCGCCCACCCAGCCACCGCAGTGGGGCCTCAGCCTTACTCCAGCCAGCCTGTGTACCTAAAACTGATGCTCCCTCTCGTGTCTCAGTACTACTCTCTTCCTCCCCAAGTTCCCAGCCCCTACTCCTATCCCCTACAGTGGAAACTCCTGACCCATGCCCTCCTCCTGTCCCCACCTTATGAACCTGGTACAGACATATAGCCTCAGACAGGAGTGTCCCCAGCTTCTTACCACCTAATGCACCTGTGCCCTGCCCCTGCCCTCCTGCTGCAAAGCACACCTGTCCCTCTGCCTTCTGAAGGGCAGCATGGGCCCTATTCCTCTGCCCTCAGCACCTGACTTTGCCTCCTGGATCTGTTTTCCTTCGTGCCTGGATCTTCCCTCCTCTAGTCAAACACACTGTCGCTCCTCACCTCTAAACCCCACGCCTCACAACACACATGCCTGTGGTCACCTCTGACTCCGTGGTTCTGTCTCTTCCAGCTGGACTTCTTAAAGCCCCTAACTGCTCTCTTGCACTGGCTTTTCAAGACCCCGTGCCTTCTGTACCTTCTGTATCTCCACTTGCTTTTCCTCTGACAACACTGTGAGGACACTGGCGTGGGTGGCCAGTCCCTCTCCTTTCGGCTACCTTCTTTTCTCAGCTCCTGTTTTACCACATTCTCGTCCTGTCCTTGGCCACCGCTCCCAGTATCCACTGGTATCACTCTCTGAGGCTTAGACCTGAGCCCTGCCCTTCCGGACCCCTCTCCGGAAGATTCTCATCACACACCTGGCTTCAGGTATCATCTACCTGCTGCCAAAACCCATGTTCATATTGCCTTCCAAATTCTCTTCCAAGAGCCAGACCATACTATTTTTTCTTCTCTCTCTCTCTCTCTCTCTCTCTCTCTCTCTCTCTCTCTCTCTCTCTCTCTCTTCCTCCCTCCCTCTCCCTCTCCCTCTCCCTCTCTTTTTTTTTTTTTTTTTTTGCAGTACTAGGGATATAACCCAGGGGCATTCTACGTTTGAGCTACACCTCCAGCCCTAATTTTTTATTCTTTGTTTTGAAACAGGGTCTCACTGAATTGTAAAAGGCCTCACTAAGTAGCTGAGGCTATCCTCGAACCGCCATTCTCCTGTTTCAACCTCCCGAATGCTGGGATACAAACGTGTACCACCACACTCGGCTCATACTTGTTATCTCTACATTTTCACTCTATCTCACAAGGTCCTCAAGTTCAGTGTGGCCAAAATCACAATCATTGTCCACTTTCTGAAGTGAAATCCTTCCTCTGTTTCCTTCCTTCATAAATGGCCTTCATACAGTCACTCTCCTCATGATAGGGAAACAGAGACTGACTCTAAACACCTCCCTGTCTTTCACTCTTTCATTAACTCGGTCTCTAAATCCTGTTTATTTGGGTTTAACTATGTGTGGGACGTATTCAGTTATATATAGTTCCTGTGGATTCTTCCCAGTCCAACCCCTGTGATCTCTTGGCTGGACCATCCCAATAGCCCCTGTTGCCTTCTGCATCCCCATGGGCAACGTGTGAGCAAGTCTCAGCCCTGTTTCCATGGTGATGGTATGATGGGGAAACTTGTTCAGAGTAATCCCTCTCCAAGACATTTCAGTAACTTACAGACTTTCAGAGGCCAAAGTCCTAGACGTGGCCCACAAGGTCCTCGGCCTTCTCCTGCCTCCCCACCCTTGCTGCCCAGCCACAACGCCTGCCCAGTGCACCTCCCCACTCGTAGCCTTTGCACACGACTTCCCAGTCTTTGCCCCCACATTCTGAGTCACCCATCGGTCTCTAAATGTCACTTGATCAGATGTCCCCCACGTTAACTCAGGCACCATTGTCACAGTTGTTCATGTACCATGTTGTTCCCAAGAAACTTCTCAGTTCAAAGCCATGCGTCTCCTCTTCTGGTGATTTAATATCTGTCACCTCCAATGGACTGTAAGCTTTGGGCTCTCTATTGATTTAGCCCCAGGTATTCTTGGCACGTGGTAGATACTCAGTGATAATTGAGTGAATTGTGGGTGGTGGGTGGAGAGGGACATCTTCGGGCGGTGACCTAGTCCTCCATGACTCACACTTGTGGGACAGACCATTCCCTTGAGTACAGATCGCTTCTGCGTACAGTGATGAGTGTCCTGCCTCTGATCCCAAATTACTCCTAATTGGATACTCTGTGTGTGCACTTGAACGTGCACTCTTTTACCTTCTGCCTCAGAAGACTATTTAATCTTTGCCGGGCGTGGTGGCGCATGCTTGTAATCCCCGCGCTTGGGAGGCGGAGACAGGAGGATCGCGCAGGTTCGAAGCCAGCTGTGCTGGTGTAAGAGACCCTGTTTCAAAAATATAAAATAGGTCTGGGAGTGTAGCCCAGAGGAAGAAGGGCTTCCAGGAACCCCAGTACCACAAAAAAAAAAAAAAAAAAAGAAGACTATTTAATCTTTCAAGGATTTCTAAATAGGTATGAGAGGTAACATGTCTACTAAAATTCAAACTCATATGGACCCAAGAAAATGGATTAACGTGGGCTCTTTCAGCAAGAGCTATTACTGCTCACACATATTGTTCAGCTTTTTTCAGGATAGTTCATAGTTTGTTTGCTTACGTCTTAACTGGGAAAAGAAACAAAATACACGTTTTGAAAATAAGCAGTGTGCACTGTTGATATTTCCAAATGAAAGAGTGTATAAAGTATAGATTACAAGGCGAGGGATGTAGCATAACGGTAGAGGATTTGCCTGACATGTACAAGGCTCTGGTTTTGATCTCCAGCACAAAAGTACAAAAAAAAGTAGATTACAGAACAATCTGCATGGTAAGTGTAGTTGGGAAGAATGTTATTTTTTTGCCATGCAGCATCCATTCACTAAACTTTTTCGAATAAAACAAACAAACCACTTTGAGTTTGGGGGGGAGAGAGAGACTGCTCCTCCCATCCTCTAAAGCCATGTTAAACTGGGTAAGCTGGAGCGCTACAAAGATGGATTCTCACTATTTTCAGCCAGCATGTCTCCAAGTGCAGTCTGTGAATGCCTCAGAATTCACAAGATATGTACAGAGTTAAAGCAAAAGATGTTATTTTCCTTTTTGCTGTGTTGATATTTACACAAAGGTACAAAAACAAAGGCAGATAAGATCCCTGACAATTTTGCACAAATCAAGACAGCAGCTAATATTCATTATGTTCTTTACCACCAGGTACCCCCAGTAAATGAAAATTCAGTTGCATTAAAAATATTATTTTTATTACAGTGATTCAAGCTTTTATTTCTATTACAATATGGAGGCCATCAGACATGCACTTTAAAAGGATAAATCTTTGAGTTTTAGAATTATTATTATTATTATTATTATTATTATTATTATTATTATGAGGTACTAGGGATGGAACCCAGAGGCATTCTACCTGCAAGTTATACCCTCAGCCCTATTTTTTATTCTTTATTTTGAAACAGGGTCTCACTGAGTTGCAAAGGGCCTCACTAAGTAGCTGAGGCTGTCTACAAACCCTGTCTCAGACTCCCGTATGCTGGGATTACAAGCGTGCGCCATCACACCCAGCTAGAATTATTTTTAATTATATACTTTCTCTGTTTCTAAATAGAATACATTTATAGTTTGTATACTAATCTCAGGTCTCTGTCTATCTCTAACTGGGGAAGCCTATAATGACCTTTTGGAGGTCTGGGGGGCTTTGTTTGGGTTTGGGTTTCATTGGTCCATTGTAATTGTACACCATAATGAGGTTCAGAGTGATAGGATGCCATCAGGATGGGCACTGGTCATTCTGTGTATGCTTAGAGCCTTATTTGAAGTGTTTCCTTCAAGTCTCTACCCCCCCTCACCTCCCAGTCCTAGATCCCCTCCATCTCTCTACTAGGGTTTCTCTTCCTTTATCTGGAGTCTCTTTTGTTCCCTAGATTCTCCCTAGCTCTCACATATGAGAGAAAACATATGCCCCTTTCACGTTCTGTGACTGACTAATCTCACTTAGCATACTGTTCTTCAGTTCCATCCATTTTCTTTCAGGTGACTTAATTTTGTTCTTCCTTATGGCCAAGCACAATTTCATTGTGTGTGTTTGTTGTGAATCTCCTTGAGAAAACATTTAAAAATTGTTAAATCTCAACCTGTGCTTACCTAACTTTTTTATTATTCTGCATGGGAAAATGGGAAGTACACATGAAGCTTTTTTCTGCCCACACCAAACTATGATGGCCCCACATATGAAAGAGAAATGTGTGTGCAAGTTGTGAGCTTAAACTAGCCACATTTTTCATGGATCATCATTTTTACTTGGAAGAAAGACTGAGGGACAAAATCTGGATATTAAGACTTGGGTCAGTGAGTAGACATTTTCTCTAAAATGAAGTAAAGAGAGCCAGCAACCTCAAGAAATCCACAGATAGAATGTGTTGCTGATGATAAAATTGGGGCTGTGAGCAAAATTTCGAATCTTGCAAAATGTATATCCACCACCATGAAGTTGACGGCACATACCTATATGCATGTGGTGAAATCAGTGGTGATATTAGGATTTTTTTTAATACTATAAAGTGAAATGTGTTGACATTTGGATGATCTATAAACATCAGTGAACCAATGTTTTCCAAATGATTTATTCATGTCACCAAATCCTGCATGGGAAAAGATCCATTCAAAGTGGGAGAGTGACCAGTGGTGTGACTCAACACCACGGCTCAGTGATGTTGCGTATAATCAGTGAAGAGAGAGCCCAGGACTGAGTGGAGTCCCACCTTGTCCCTGGGGGAGCCTCTCTGGGTAAAGTCAAGAACTTGCAGTGCTGGGATTCTCCAGGGTATTCTTGATGCCCAGAGCTTAATATCACTACATTTCAAACAGGTCTTGCTGGACATTGACTCTAGATATCTCAGAAAGTCTCTGAAAAGGCTTTCCTCACTAGCAGAGTATGTTTGTCAAAATTTGGTTAATTGGGACCACACTTGCACTGCTCATTGACCCAGAGTGTCACCTCTGCAAATAGTAGTACTTTTCTTTGTTTTCCCTAAGGGCAAAGCAGTTGCCAAGTATTTGATAATCAGCTTCTAACAAGCCCCATCCAAGGAGCAATTGATTGGGCTGGAGGAAAAACAAGTACAATTAAGTTTTAGACTAATCATCAGAATTCAGCATTGATCAAGTTGTTCTAGAGATTCATTAAAACCCCTCTCCTTGACCCAAAGTAAGGGAGTTTCTGAATTTGAGGAGAGGGTCATAGGCAACATGAAAAAAAAAAAAACATGCTTTTGCAATTTGGAATATTCTTATACTCTTGAGGGACCAAAACTACAATGAATACAATTTGTAAATCCCCACGGAGGATTCCATAATTAGAAATAAAAGGCAAGGAGAATTTTTAGCATTTAACAGCATAACCTGTTCACTCAGGGCAATTACATTATAAATTATGTTTATTATTTGAGTTAACTTTTTTCCCCTTCTTTTTTGGCTTTGGGAACATTGCAGAATAACCAGAGCTGATGCCAAATCCGTTGTAGGAGGCTGAGGTAGGCTGCCTGTGACCTTGAGCTTCTACCAAGTCACCTTGGTGAAAACAAAGCCTTCCATGTAGTATGCATTTAGTGAGGAAAACTATGTTTTCCTATATTCTTATGTTGAAGAGTTCACAAAACAGCCTCTTACGACAGCAGTGTATGCTACCTGAAAGTATAGTTGATATAGCACTATATTGGATTTACACGCAAATCATTGCCTTTTTAGTAATCTCTAAAGTGGCAGACAGACAGGCCTTCCTTGCTTCCTTTATGACCGGTTAACCTCGATCCAGGAAAGCAGCTCATCAAAGTAGCTGGTGACCTTTTATTTGGTCCACTGCAGTGTAAGTCCTTATAGGCAATTTTGTTTGGTTTCTTCATGGAACTTAACAGGCCCAGCCTGCCTGACTCTGCTGTGATCGGGAGTTCATTTTATGATACCACCAAAACAAAATGAGATAAATTTCTACTTATTTCCACCTATTAAGGTTCGTCACAATGTGGCTTGCAAGCATGCTAAATAAATTACTTTGGCCTGTTGAAAAAAGTGCCATGCTGTTAATTTTATTGCTTTTTTGGCAAAAGGTGTTGGTGTTAAGCGCTAGATATAATTGGAGGCATATTATAAATTAGACACGACTGCCGCTAAGCACAAGATCTATACCAGCTTTAGACAGAGAACATCTGAATTATTTTCCAAGGAGAAACAAGAAAAATGTCTTACTGCGAGAATCTGCAGTTTCCACAGCATTTGAGTGATGATTCTGTTATTTTCATAAAAAGGAATTATGCTAAAAATAACAGCTGTTAGCAATTTATGTTACCACTATATTTCCCTGACATCCCACTACCTGCAGTCACTCTCTGAAATGGACTTTTTTCTTTCTAAAATAAATTATAATATTCAAAGAATATAAAAATATTCATATAGGGTAAAAACATTTATTTGTGTTGAATTTCAATACTGAACTAAATTTAGACTTAACAAAAAAATGTAAAAATAGCTCCTCCTGTCCTTATACCCATACCTGTATCAACAAACAAAATTATAACAGTTTAAATATCTTAATTGGCTATATTTTTATTCAAGAATCAGGCAACACTTCATTCCTTATGGAATAGGGCAAGTGTTCTGATAAGCCAAGCAGAGAAGGTTGGTTTTATAGTCAGAAAAGGGCTAAAGAAAGCAAAAAGAACAAAAAGCAGATGGATCATTTAAGTAGTGGATTGGCTCACAAGAGTTATTTCAGGTTACCTTTTTTTCTTAAGGATTAAGGCAGAGGGAACTTCATTATCATGTAGATTGAAACTGGCCTATTTGGGAAATCTGGCTGTTGTCTCGCTAATCCTGATTTCTCAGAAGGTCAGATAACAATTGAGTTTCAACTGGGTGACTCCATTTTGATAAGTATTTTATTTTACTACCTTAAATGTATTGAGTTTTGTTCTGGCTAATATTGCACGATGATCTTCTAAATCTTTTATTTTGGACAGCTCTAGAGTAGTTTTCCCTCTTCTGCTAGTTTAGCCCTTCGACTAAGGCCTTTGGGGTTCTGCACAGAACCCTGCAAGTTTAATGAATTCTTCCCACTCTTCCTGGTTAGAATTTGAGTGACTCCAGCTTTCTGGTAATTGTTCATCCCTAGGGAGTTATGATATGACAACAGCTTTGAATGCCCTCTAGAAACTCCAGAGGACTTCTGCAGATATCAAATATAAAATAGGAGAGAAAAAAAAGTGAGTGCTAATGTCACTCCCTGTCTGACACCTCGTTGTTCTAGTCCTGTTGTTCAAAGGAAACTATAACTCTTTTAGGTTTCCAAATTAGACCTAGTATATACTACTGCCACTTCAGTTATTGAGATATTTAGTCTTTACTTCCCATTTTCAGCTAGACTTTCTCCAGTTCTCTCTGCTCCTCCCCCATTCCTCTCAATATGCTACACAGTCACGTTAGTACAGTACTTACAATGGTGTCCCTGTGATGTGACGTTCTCTGCAGAGCTACTATTGTGCTATTGCAGTTCTTACATAGCTTTTTTTCTCCCTTTCTAGAGCATTTTATCGTTTCAAATCTTTTTTCTTTTATTCTTGCAGTATTATTTTTGATAATTTTTTTAAATTCTCAGTATACTTATTAAATGCCCTTGTTTTTCTGGGAGACCACCTCACTTTCAACTTCCCTTTCAATTATGGACTGTTTATCCTTCAGACCTGTTATTTCATAATCAGGACATTTTTTTTTCTTGGTTATTCATATCCAACCATGCATGGATTTCTGGATCCTTCAAATTTATTTTGTTTCATTGATTTTGTCTCATTGAAGACAAAATTTCAGGTTTAAAATAATTTTCATAAAAGTTTCATAAAAGTTTTGAAAATTCAAATGCATATGCTACCATGTCTTATTGTTTCAGGTATAACATTTTATTCTTTAGAATATTTTCTTTCCAGCAGGGCATGCTGATGCACCCTTATAATCCCAGTGCTTGTGAGGCTGAGACAGGAGGATCACACAGGTTCGAAGCCAGCCTCAGCTACTTAGGGAGGATCTCAGCAACTTAGTGAGACCCTGTTTCAAAATAAAAAATAAAATAGGTCTGGGAGTATAGCACGGAGGTAGCAAAGCCCCTGGGTTCCACCCCCAGTACTACCAAAGTAAAAATAAAAAAGAATAATTTCTTTCCTTTAGATGTTATTCATTTCCTGATGTTCTAGAATCTCATAGTTGTGCGTCTTGCTATTCATTGTGTTCATCCTCTGGTTGACCTTTTCAACCTAAAGGCCCTTGTCCTTCAGCTCTGAGAAATGTTCTTACTCTTTATTAAATGTTACCCCTTTTGGTTTTCTCTTCTTTCTCATTCTGGAAATTTTGTGAGGTTCATTAAGTGATTCTGAATCTTCTCTTTACTCTCGTAGTTTTCAATTTTTTTGTCTGAATCTTTTGTTTCTGAATCTGGGGATGCTTTTTTGAGTTTTTAGTCTAGCCAGCATACATAGGATATGATTTATTTATTTTGGTAATAGATTTTTTACTTTTAATAACTCTTGTTCTCTGTTCCTTTTTCATAGTATACAGTTTACCTTTACTTAATGGGTGTGTGTGTGTGTGTGTGTTCTTTGAATCATCTCATTCTATTAGAGCCATTTTTTGTCTTTGTTTCTCTCAAATCCCAGGTGTTCTGGGTTTGTGATTCCTATTTTAAGAGTGAGGCCTTGAGACTTTTACTTCTAGCACTATTTTCGTCTAGATTCTTTCAGGGACACTTCTACCACAAAGCAATTTGATAAGGTATATGATAATCATTTGGATAAGGCATATGATAACCATTTCAGGAAGTCATAAACATGTTCAAGCTCTCTTCCCACTATAAAGTAACCTTTCTACAAGGAAAAACAAAAGCAAAATTAAAATGCCTGTACTGACACCTGAGTTGAACGTGTTCAGCAAAAAGAAAAAGCTAAAGGAGGGTTACTATGAAAGCAGGTGCTATAAGGCAGAAACAAAAAGACAAATTAAAAAATTCCTTCTGTATATAGAATTTAAGATTAGTCCCTTGCAAAAAATAAGAAATCAGATCCTCTCCCTAATATGTGGAAGCTAGGGAGAAAGTGGGTCATAGGAGGGACTCTAGATGAAGAGGGAGAAACTAGAGATGAGCAAATAAGGCACCTGAGGGGGATGGGAGGGGGGAAGAGGGAGATTTCCTAATGCACATGATGTACATTCACAAACATATCAGAGTCAGTCACTAAGCCAAACATGAGAAGGAGGGAGGGGGAGAAATGGGGTGGGAATTGGGGAAGGACTAATTGAGCCATGTGTGCATGTATGCCTCCACCATCTTCTACTCCATTAAGATGTATGACTACGGCTGGGCATGGTGGCACACGCTTGTAATCCCCGCACTTGGGAGGCAGAGACAGGAGGATCGCACAGGTTTGAAGCCAGCTGTGCTGGCTTAAGAGACCCCCTGTTTCAAAAAAAAAATGTATAAAATAGGTCTGGGAGTGTAGCCTGGAGGTAGAAGGGCTTCCAGGAACCCCAGTACCACCAAAAAAAAAAAAAAAAAAAAGAAAGAAAGAAAGATGTATGAGTACAAGGCACCAATAAAAAAATAAAATAAAAAGAATAAGCATCTAAATAGCTCATAGATAAAATGATAATTTATAATGAAAATTTAAAAAAATTTTTTTTTTTTGGTGGTACTGGGGGTGGAATCCAGGGGCTTTCTACCTCTGGGCTATATTCCCAGACCTTTTTTATATCTTATTTGGAAACAGGGTCTCACTAAGTTGCTGAAAGCCTCACTAAGTAGCTGAGGCTGGCTTCGGACCTTTGCGATCCTCCTGTCTCAGCCTCCCAAGCGCAGGGATTACAAGCGTGCGCCACCACGCCCGGCTCAAAAATTTAAATATAACAGAAATAACTTTAAAATTACATAGAAAGAGATGTGGAACACAGGGAAATTCACAGCCTCAGAACTGTTCATATAGAAAAAGAACAAAAATTTCAATGTCCATCTTCAGGAACTAAGCAAAAGAACAGAAGAATAAATCCAAAGAAAGTAGAAAGAAGGAGATAACCAAAGATAGGGAGTCAGAGTAATAAAAAAAAATATATATATATATATATACAGTACAGGAAATCAACAAGTAGGACCCCTGGTGAAGGAATCAAGTGAAAAATGAAAAGGCATATATGGTATATATGAAAAATATGACTAAGATTAAAAATATATAGAGAGCATACAATATGTAACTTTTGGGTAGATAAATTTTAAATTTTAGATAAAATCTTAGAGAAAGGTAATTAATTAAATCAACTTCAAGAAAAAATAGAAACCTAAGTAAGTCCGTACCGAATAAACAGAGTAATTCAACGGATAAAATTTTTTCATTAATGAATACATCAAAGTTTTTAAAGCAAATTTTACCAGATTTGCAAGAAATGAAAACATTACAATTTTAACCAATCTATTAGAGAAAAAGGAGAAGTAAAGGGCGTAACCTACCACCTTCTCTTGGGCTTAGTTAATAACCCATACTGACAAAGTAAAGAAAAAAGATACATGATCATTTTAGTAGACTTGGGGAAAATATACTAAAAATTTAACACCCACTGTAATTTCCTTATCTTAATAAAAAAGTGCCAATAACAACAACAACAAAAGGGCAAGCACCATTGTTATTGCTGAAATATTAGATGCATTTAAAGTCAGGAGCAAGACAAAAATAGCCTGTATTTCACCATTGTAACAGTGGCCCTGGCCAGTATAGTGCAACTAGAGAAATATATTAAAATTGCAAAGAAGCCGGGCGTGGTGGTGCACGCTTGTAATCCCTGCACTTGGGAGGCTGAGACAGGAGGATTGCACAGGTTCGAAGCCAGCCTCAGCTACTTAGGCTCTCAGCAATTTAGTGAGACCCTGTTTCCAAATAAAATTCAAAATAGGTATATTTTGAATTTTATTCAAAATATAAAAAAAATTTATTCAAAATTTTTATTCAAAAATTTTATTCAAAATATTATGGGAGTATAGCCTGGGGGTAGAAAAGCCCCTGGGTTCCACCCCCAGTACCACAAAAAAATAAAAATAAAAAAATAAAAAAATTGCAGAGGCAGGAGGGTGTGGTAGTACATGCTTATAATCCCAGCATTTGGGAGACCAAGACAAGAGAATGAGGTTCAAGGACAGCCTCAGCTAATTAGTGAGACCCTTTGCAACTGAGTGAGACCCTGTTTCAAAATAAAAGAATAAAAATAGGGCCTGGAGTGTCAATCAGAGGTAGAATGCCCCTGTGTTTCAACCTCAGTACTGGAAAAAAAAAATTGCAAAAACTGAAAAGGAAGAAACCATCATTATCTGTAGATCACATGATAGTTTAGGTTCACAAAGCACAAAAAATTCTATGTCTGGCTTTCAAAAAGATACTGAGCAAGGTGAGCTTCAAGAATCAGAAACCAGAACCAAATGGACAAGAAAGCAATAAGAAAACTATATTAGTTTTGGAACAATGGAACAATAACAAATTCAAAAAAGAAATATAAATATCTGCAAAGGACATTTCCCTGGCAGCCGTGCACAGATTTATGATCCTAGGAGAAGCCGAGTGCTAGGATGCTTCACTTTTTTTCTCTTTGCTGCTGCCAGGAGTTCTCACTGGCAGGCTCAAGATCAGAAAAGACTACAGTTCTTTTCTTTCCAAAAACTCTGCATCCCTTGAGACCTCTCAGAGTTTAAATCTCTAGAGTAGGGAAAGCATCTGGTCAGAGAACATCCCCAGAGCTCTTCCTAGTGACACATCTCTAGGAATGATGCATAATCTTCCCAGCCTCAGGGACTCCCTTCCACCTGCCCTGGTATATCCCATTAAACCATCTTTCCCCCAGGAAATGTTTTTCTATTAGCAGATGGGAGTGTTAAGATACTGAATACAAGTAGCAAATGCACACATATGTGATAGGCAAGCATTCTATCCTATAGTAAATTAAACTTCAAAATCGTGAATCAACATGTTGAGGTAGAAATTATCCAATATCTGCTAATCTAATAATCTTCACTTTGGGCCATTTTTGCCTACCAAGGACATTTGGCATGTCTGTAGATATTACTGAGGTCACAACCTGGGATATTAGTGTGAGGGTGCTACTGGCATCTAGCGGGGTAAGCCACAGATGCTACTAAACACCCTGCACGGAATAGTCCCCTGCCCTGTCCCCCAACACCAAATTATCTTGCTCAAAATGTCAGTAACTCTGAGGTTGGAAAAACTGTGTTCTAAAGCACCAACTTGTCCTCCAAAATTTCTAAGTCTGGGCCATCATCATGATAAAAACAGCTGACATGTATTGAGCACATCCTGTTGAGCATTTGTTGAGTACAATGTTAAATTACATACCTATTTCCATGGAAATGAGAAAGAAATTATTCCTATACCTAGTTTATATCTAAAGAAACTGAGTCTAAGAAAGGTTAAAAATATTACTTAAGGTCACCCAGTGCCAAAGGACATAAAGTTGGTATTCAAGCTGGTGTGCCTCATTCCGGGGCCAGAGCATTAGCCTGGGCTAACGTGGCTCCTGTGGAAAAAATGTGTTAGTCTAATGCGTGTGTATCTGTGTTCATAGCTACACAGTTCACCAGCTGTGGAACCAGCCAAGATGTCCATCAAAAGATGAATGGATTACAGAACTGTGGGATATGTACACAATGGAATTTTACTCAGCCTTAAAAAAAAAAATACAATTGTAGCATTTACAGGGAAATGGATGGATCTTGAGGACATTAGGCTAAGAGAGATTAGTCAGACACAAAAAGTAAGGAATCGGATGCTTTCCCTAATATGTGAAAGCTAAGGTGAAAGGGGTCATAGGAGGAACTTCAGGTGAAAAGGGAGATCCTATAGAGGAGCAAATAAGGCAACCTAACTGTGGGGATGGGATGAAGGGAGAAGGAAACTCTTTAAAGTACACAATGTATTTATTCATATCATAGTCAACCACTAAGCCAAGCATGAGAGGGAGGGGAGGGGAGGGAGTGGGGAGGGGACTGGGTGGGGGCTGGCTGGGTGATGTGTGCATTTTATGTATACACAAGTTTTTTGCTTCATTATGGTGTATAAATACAATGCACTGCCGGGCATGGTGGCACATACTTGTAATCCAGCATTCGAGAGGTTACGACTGGAGGATCACGGTTCGTGGACAGCCTCAGCTACTTAGTGAGACCCCCCGCAACTTAGTGAGACCCTGTTTCAAAAAATAAAGAATAAAATAGGACAGAGGGTATAGCTCAGAGGTCAAATGCCCCTGAGTTCTATCCCCAAACCCTCAAAAAAAAAATATATATATATATAAAATGCACCAATAAAAAATTTTAAAAATGTGTTAGTCAGCTTTTCATTACTGTAACAAAATACTTGAGACAATAAATTTAAAAAGAGGGAAGGTTTATGGTGGTTTATGATTTTAGAGGTTTCTGTTCACTATTAGCCCTGTTCTTTTGTGACTTATGCCATCATGGCTGGATCAATTGGTAGAGTGATCAGGGAAGTGAACGAGAGAGACAGGAATGGCTAGAGTCCTAGCCCCTTTGAGGGCACAGGTCCAGTGACTTAAGTCCCTCCACTATGCCTCACTCACAAAGTGCCCATCACCTCCCAGTAATGCCAAGCTGCAAAACAAGACTTTGACACAAGGGAGGTGGAGGGGCATTCCGAATACAAACCACAGCCAAGTAGATCTGAGCAAAGCTCTCACCATCACCCTGCTCCTCCCTAATACATGCCACTCCCTCCTCCCTCTCCTTCTCTTCCTCATTTTCTCTTTCTCTTCTTTCTGATCAACAAGGTATAATCATTAAGCCTATGGGTTGAGGTTAGGGATAAGCAATGAACTGGAGTGAAATTGGCAAAATGTGCATTTACTATGCAGAAGCCAACTTTGCAAATCCACCATGCTATGAAGTACCAAAGCCATACGGAGTGATAAAGGCTGCTTGTGCCCAGCTATGGGCTAAGAGTAAAAAGCATTATGTATAAGTACAATTATGAGTTGAGTCCCATGTGCTATGAAGCAATGATAAACTGCTTGAATAAACCTTTTATTTTCTTTTAAAAAATAACTAAAAAGTACAAGCCAATGTTTGTTGAGCACTTACCATATATTATGGCATTTAAGGTCACCTTGAAAAAATAATAAAGTATTTTTAGAAGAGAGAACAGTGTTTAGTTTTAGGGAGAATGGCAGAAATGGTTCAGGAAGGCCACCCTTAATGGGCCTCATCCCGTAGGCCCCACTCTGAATTCAGCTGTAGCTGGGTGGATCGTTCCAGGAGAGCACAGACTTGACTTCTCCGTCTGCACCCTTTCTCCAGCATGTGGTTCATAGCTACCTCTTCTGGGGAGCTTCCAGGGCTCTATGTCTTATTTCCAGGTCGTGGTTACATAGGTATGCCCTTTCGAATCATACCCTGTATACTTTTATTACATACTTTTTTGTATGGACATATGTTTTATAATTTACAGGAGATTAAAATCTTAAAAGGTTGATGAATGACTAGATGAAAGAAAAACAATAACTTGTGAGGAAGTGAAGCATCCTTAATCCCCAAATTCAAAATGCTTCCAAATCTAAAATTGTTTAGCGCTGACATAATACCACAAGTAGAACATCCAATACTTCATGTGAAGGGTCACAGTCTGCATGCAAGAGCACTAAATATTGTGACTTTAGAGTTATATACATAAACTGAACATGAAGCATAAATAAATTTTGTATATTGACTTGGGTTTCATCTCCAAGATCGTCGTATACGTGCAAATATTCCATGAATCCAAAATCTGAAACGCTTCTGGCTGCAAGATGATATAAAGAACATTCAACCTGTAATAGTGAGAAACTTTCAAGCTCTGTTTGCAATATCTCCTCCCATCCTTACGACACTCTATGAAGTGATGATGTTACTCTCCCCATTGTCAGATGAAGAAAATGAAGCCAAATTATATGCCCCAGGTCACACTGCTAGTAGATTTTTTTTTATGTATAGTCAGTCTTACTATTTAAAATGTCAGAACTGATCCATAGAAGTGGAGTACTCTGCAGCCCCTTGATTTATTTAAAGCCTGAGTGAGGTCCACACTGGTTCAGATGTTCATATACTGAACCTTAGACACCCCCACAAAGCCTGAAAGCCTACAATGTTGTCAAAGGCAGAGTGCACTATGGGAAAAAGACAGCAGCCATATTGTCTCAGAGCCACTGACATTTTTCTGTAGAAACCTGCCACTTTCTCCGGTCTCTTAGATTTCTTTTAAATGAAATTCACTGATTATTTGTACAGCAAAGACAAGAGACCACTTGCAGACTTAACTCGGCAAGATGCTGTATTTTGGGGTCATGAGGTTTGGTATCAGTTGGTATCGTTTCTATCTTATGTTATATCTGGTGATTTTTTTTTTAATTTTGGGCTTTTCTTTAGTGTTTATGTCATGTGGGTGTGTTCAGGGAAAGATGTCTATTCAGAAATCTCAGAGAAAAGTATTAATAAAGGGCATTAAATATCAAATTAAAATATATCCTTAGCACCTCAAAGGCTAAAATTTGAATGTCAGTCACCATCTGACATGCTTGATTGAATCAAGAAATTTTTATTTGACACCTGCCTTGTGACTAACTAATACATATGAATTTCACAAAATGTGGTCTTTGGTTGGGAAGATGTGATATACACAAATGTGCGTATATTTTAAGTCCCACTGAGGTAGGCTTTTAAAATGTCATATAATATAATTTTCAGTAACTTGCCTTGTAATTTTAGCCCACACAGATCACATCGTTTTCTTCCTCTGTTAGGTTTATTAGTGGTGGTAACACTATATCTATCATCCCCTGGCAATCTCCTTTCTTAGCCACCTCCTTTTCTACATTTTTAAAATTAACTTTTATGCTACCTAGCACAGACCTCTGCATATGCCAGGCTTTCCACAGGTGTTTCAAATTAATGCAAACCATAAGCTCTCTGCACAACTCTTGATTTTTACCATCAGAAAGATCATTTCAAATATTCATTTTGAACCTAGAATGGCCTATGTCTCTCCTCCTTCATTCAATATATAATCATTGGAGCTGGTCCTAGAAGCAAGATGAAATCAAACAAAAACTTTAACCTTGAATATGTTTCTCCCCATGAATTAAAACTTCAGAGAAATATCTTAAATATTTGGAAAATGGAAAAGCAAACTGAATGTGGCGACGGGTTCTTTCCGCCCTCTGTTTTTGTTCTTCCAAGTGCGCGGGCTTCATGATATGAGTTAAGAATGGCACCCATCACTCCCTGGTGATGCTTGGGAGTGGCTGCTTCTACAACCTTCAGAAAGGCCAAAGCTGTGTTGGTCTCAGAGAAGCAAAGAATGAAGAAGCCACTTGCCTGGGAGATTTCCCCACGTCCTGGTGTCTTATTAAGTCCTTTTGCAGCAGCTTCATGAGTTCATTGCTTAGATGTTCAACCCTCCAGGGTTTGAAAGAAGGGTTCTAAGAAGGGCAATCTTGCATGGTAGAAAAAGGCCTGTTATGGCAGAGTACTAGGCTCCTATTCTATTCCTGTGATACACTGAGCCTCTGTTGCCTCATCTGTAAAATGGTAACTATAGTATCATGATGAATGGAGGGTGGTAGTGAGGTTACCTATAATGAGAAGCACCTCACATTAACAAGCTCTGAACACATATTTCCATTTGTCTAATTGGAAGGTTTATATGAAACCTCTTCTACTTCCTGTCTTCTCTATCCAGGCATTCTCTCTGTTCTTTTCTAATCCATTAGGAATATAATAAGACTTGTTAACATCTTTTTCTCCTTAAGCTTGTTTTTCACATGGTAAAGATATCAAATTAGGCTTTGTGCACCACAAGAAAATCTCCTCTGAATGAAATACCCAGAGACCAGCATCATGTGATGTATTTACGAGAATCAATTTAGGTTAATTTTTTTGTGTGTGTAGTACTTGGGGGTGGAACCCAGGAGCTTTCTACCTCTGGGCTACACTCTCAGACCTGTTTTATACTTTATTTGGAAACAGGGTCTCACTAAGTTGCTGAGAGCCTCACTAAGTAGCTGACACTGGCTTCAAACCTGTGCAATCCTCCTGTCCCAGCCTCCCAAGCACCGGGATTGCAAGTGTGTGCCACCATGCCCAGCTTAATTTAGGTTAATTTAAATGTCTAACACTTGTTGGGAAATGCCAGTTGAGTCCAGAATTGGCTTGATTTTTTTTTGGGGGGGGGGATTTGTGAAGCTCACCAATTGCATGATAAGTGGGCCACTGTCTTCACCTTGGAAGGCTGCCATATTGTCCTCTTTAATGTATGCTGAGGCTCATCCTCCAACGATTCATACACTGGAGTTGTGGTGCTCAGAGTGTCAGGTTAAGGTGGTGGAACCTTTGAGTCGTTAGGTTTCTTGGCGTACTGCTCTCAGGAAGAATGAATACTACTTAATGAGTGAGTGAGTGCCCAAGGACATGGGGTGTGATCAAGGAGGAAGCCTGGTCCTGAATATCTCTGGGTTCCATGTGGCTTCTTTCATACCTGGTCCCACCGCCACTAGGACACCACCTGCTCTCCTCACCAGAGCTGAGCCGAAGCCAACACTGTGTCCTTGAACATCCCTCCTTGTGACCTTGCTTCTCAGTGAAGACCCAAGAAGAAAGCAATCTTAAACTGTTTCCCTATGTCAAGAGTTTATAAAAACACATTTATTAATAGACCTAAATATATTGTCTTTTTCTAGAACTTAGGAAGCCACGGGTACTTGGAGTTATATTTAGCAACTGATGTTTCAATATTCTAACTTACTTGGAAATGACTCAGATGTTTGTCTTTCACTTAACATAACTTTCAGACTTTAAGTTACATGAAGCCTGCACTTGTATTAATCCATATACATTTGCCTAATTTATTTATCTTAACACTTACTGCTAGATTACTCATGAGAACTGAGATATCAAATACTCATCATTTTAAGCCATTTCTTTATCAACAAAAATGTATAAACGTTGCTGTAACTGAAATATAGACAGCAAAGAACATTGCATTATCTTACCACTGCAAAGTGATATATTAATATAAATTTACAAGCCAGGCAGGGTGGCACACACCTGTAATCCCAGTACTTAGGGAGGCTGAGACAGAAGGATCACAGGTTTGAATCCGGTCACAGCAGTTTAACAATTTAGTGAGAACTTATTTCAAAAATAAGTGAATGAATAATTAAATAAATAAAATAGGGCTAGGGTTGTAGCTCAGAGATAGAATGCCTCTGAATTCAATCCCTAATACCATACAGAAATAAAAATAAAAATATATAAATTTATCGGTTCATAAAAAGTTGAATCCAAATCATGTCTTTGTAAAAAAAAAAAAATTAAAAAATGAAGCCCAGGGTGGTGGCACACATCTGTAATCCCAGAACTTGGGCTTGGGAAGCTGAGATAGGAGGATCACAGGTTCAAAGCCAGCCTCAGCAACTTAGAAAGACCCTGTTTCAAAATAAAAGGGTTGAAGCTGTAGCTCAGAGGTAGGATGTACCTGGATTCAATCCCCAGGACCCCTACCCCTAAAAATAAGCCAATAAAACAAGTAAAGATTTTTATTTGCACTCTTACAAAGCTTGTGGACCACATCTGTCAGACAAAGTAACTCACAGCAGCTTGGATAGACAAAACCCAAAGCCTTTGCTACATAGGAGCTTTCTGTTTTCCCTTTTTCTGAGTCTCAAGTGAGTTTAAGAGCTAACTCTTCGATATTTGCATTTCAACTAGAACTATCTGAAATAACAAAACTGCAAGGGACCTTCAATTACAAAATTCTCTTAATGTAAGCAAAAGGTCAACAAATTTTAGAGAAGCAGAGAGCTACCTTAGAAGGTATTTACAAGATATTTTTCAAATTTGGCATGCTGATCAAAACAAAATTAAATGAGGCATGCAAAGCCAAAAGTAAATTCATCAGAATAAGGCCACAAAATGTTATCATGCATTCACTAATGTTAGGAGGTTTGGGGTGGGGGGACTACCAAAAAGAGCAGAGTGACCACAGTAACTCCCAGTGACACTGTTCCTAAGAATTCCCATGTCACTGGGGAAGAGTCCAGCATCTGTCAGTGATGAAGGGGGATGGGTGCTCTTCCAGTGTGGGCACCTTGGAAGGTGGGGAGGAAGAGCTTTTCCTAGCTACAGATGGGTGTTTTCTAGACAAGGGAGGCAGGCACAGTGCAGGGGAGGTAGAAAACTAGAAAGCTAGGTGGATTAGAGGTGCAGCCACCTAGAGGGGAGTCTGGCAGAGGGGACAGACTCTAGAGTCAGACTACCTGGGTTCAACTTCCACTTCTGTTTCTTAGCAGTGAGCGACCCTGGGAAATCCACTTAACCACTCTGTTTTCTCATCTGTAAAATGGAAATAATCATTCTGCTACTGAGCAAGGGCTTGCTGCCTCATACACACAGAAGCCTGTGCTATAACACTGAGTTTCTGCAAAATAAAAAAGTTTTATCCTAGTCATTTGGCAAGGAGGCTGAGAGCCAAAAAGAAGCTCCAGTCTGCATCCCTAATCAGTTGGTAGTGAGGTTGTTTATAGAAGAGAAAGGGGAGAAACTTCTTTCTAATTGGATGGCTAGAGGAAAGACATTTAGAGTTCTTTCGTTCAGGTATAGATGGTTATCATGGCTCTTCACAGATTACATGTTTCTTTTGGGAGAGAGTTTTGTGTTTCTGGAGATTTTGAGTTTGTGATGTCAAGAGGTCATTGACCACACTGGTAGATTTTTCAGCACTCATCCATTCTTGAAAACCCACTTCCAAGTCATTCTTGAGTGAATTCTGGAGACTTTTCCTCAAAAACAGCTTAAGCACTATTGTTAGTTAACGCAATAACATCTGAGGTGTTCTCAGGCCTTAGATAATTTCAGTAACTCCTTAGCAGCTTACTTGTGTAGTAAACACCCTATTGTAATAGATCATATTATGTCTTATGTGTGTTAGTCTATCTTCTGTTGCTATAATGAAATATCTGGTACTGAGTGATTTATAAAGAATAGATGTTTATTTAGCTCATGGTTTGAGGGCTGGGAAATCTAAGAACGGGGCATCCACATCTGCTGGTCACCTGGTGAGGGCCTTTGTGATACTTCATAACATGGCAGGGGTCTTGCATGATAAGACAGAGTAAGCATGTGAGCTCAGACATCCCATCCTCTTCCTAAAAAGCCACTAGTATAATCATGGACCCCCACCCTCATGACCTCATCTAACCCTAATTATCTCCCCCAATGCCCCCACCTCCAAATAACATCAACATATGAAATTGAGGATCAAGTTTCCAACTCATGGACCTTTGGAGGACACATTGAAGCCATAGCACTATATAATAATACTATATAGCTATGCTATATAATACTGTGGCTAACTAGTAAAAGAAGTAAACATTAACTATAGTCTAATATAATATTAAAGCTATTATTATTTGATGTTCTGTGGCATGGGGCCTCACCTTCACATGCCAATTTGGTGATTGTAAATTAATTCTAATGTTGTAAAGTAATATGAAAGAGTATCGAAGTACATTTTATATGATATAACTGGAAAGACTGTGGAAAACAGGGTTGAGTATGAAATGACCATTATATGGGTAAGAGATCATGATGATTCCATTAGGGATTTAGAATATCCATCATGCATTGTGAAGATTAGGACCACCCTAAGCTTTAAGTATATGTGTATTTATGTATACATGGTCTTGTAAGAAATATCACAGGCAGTATGATGGTCTGCCAGGCGCTTAGCATGTGACCGCATTTGCCTGCATGTGATATCAGAACAGTCTGTTCCTAAGACCAGTAGCCCCCATTCTTCAATAAGAACTTTGTGTGTGTGTGTGTGTGTGTGTGTGTGTGTGTGTGTGTGTGTGTGTGTGTGTGTTGGGATATTGAACAGGACAATGAAATTCAAAATCAGTTGAAGAAATAAGAAAACACTTTAAAAGTTTCAGTATGTAAAGACTTTGTGTTCTCTAATTAGGTGTCTTGTGTTTTCAAGTTCTTTTTAATTAGGGCTGTGTAACCTGCTACTGATTAAACCTCCAAATACACATGCAGTTTTTGTCTATAATTAGATGAAGTTGAACTCTCCCAAGTGATGAGAATGTGGCGGGCTTTCTCCATACCTCATCTCACCCCACCAGAGCTTTATGATCACCATAAGAAGTAAGGGTTTTAAAACATGAGTGATTATCAGCACCGAGCTTGTAGGTTAGCAGCACTGGTGGGTTGGGACATTTTGGCTATGCCAATCTATTGATAATACCATTTTACTCCCATATAACATTTTTCTGCTAGAGATATGCTAACTTAGCAAACTTGTGAGAATTGTGGTAATAGTTGTCAAAATGGGAACTGAATAGATGAGGTTCTTTTTGTTAATCTTTCTAATTTTAAATACTTAAAATTTTTCATATTTTAAAGGAGACTTAAATTTTTTTTTTAAATTGGAGATGCTGGTAGAAACTTAGCCCCAGAGTATTATGACCTGAAGGCCATTGGAAAGACCACTTATCTCAACTATCCTGATGTTGCCAGCCTTTGATAGACTCTCTTAGTGAAAGTTACTGTCTTTAGTTCCTTAACACAAGTTAGCATGAACACAGGTTACCACCACCTGTGAGTTTCCACATTACCCTACAAATCATCAGATGGCAGCACCTATTGGGTGGATTTTGTTTTCTTAATCTTGTTTAACAAGAAAGCTGCTTAGAAACCAGGGAGGAAGTATCTCAGAAAACAGCTCACAAGATGACCTTGGAAGGATCACGGGGGAACGATCAACAGAATAGCAAACTTGCCAAGGATCACAGCTCTCAGAATTCAGGAGAAAAAAAGTCCCTTAAAAATGAAAGAATAAGGCCGGGTGTGGTGGCGCACGCTTGTAATCCCAGCATTTGGGAGGCTGAGACCTGGAGGATCGCGGTTCGCGGACAGCCTCAGCTACTTAGTGAGGCCCTGTGCAACTCAGTGAGACCCGGTTTCAAAATAAAGAATAAAAAATAGGGCAGGGGATGTAGCTTGGAGGTAGAATGCCCCTGGGTTCCATTCCCAGACCTGCAAAAAAAAAAAAAAAAGAAAGAATAAGTCATTTGGCTGCTAGAGACAAATATGTCTTACTTCATTTCCCCTACTGCCGGTTCAGCCTTTATCCAGCTCTTCATTGGGTAGTGATTTCAAAGAGAATCTCATTGACTTTCCTCCTCTCTGAGTGGCCGAATTCTAGTTGGGCTCCCCGAGGACCAGATCTGACAGTGGGAACATTTTAAACGATACTTAAGGAAATCCAAATCTTCATGTTCTTACAGTTGGGAGAAAAGTTAGCGCTGAATGGGATTGCCACAGGAATATAAACGAAGGACAAGAAGAGCAAGAAGCTTAACAGCACATCCTCTGCTCTCATCCAGGTGCAAGCATGAAACATTTAAAGGCTTATGATGGGTGTGTGTTCCTGAAAATGAGAATCGGAAGGCCACTTAAAATTAGATCCTCCTGCCAGCTCTGATGAGGGGAAAATGAAGGTCATTGATACCCCCAGGAAATTAGCAGGTCTTTCATTCTTGCTCATTTAAGGGATGGGTATGAATAGATGTTTTATTGTTGTGAATCCTTGACATTTTGACTAGAGTGCCAGTGTCCATAACATTTCTCTAAAACAGATAAAACAAATAGCAACTTGAAATCAAAAAAGGAGGATATCACTTTGCTACTAAAGCTGGCACCTGTCATATTCCTTTCTTTATCTGGGTCCTATGCAAGGCAGAGATCACCTGTGTTCAGTCCTGCACAGTGATATGTGGTGTGAGGCAGGGGCTTGGGTATCAGTCGGTCCTGAGGGATATGTGCAATTCAGTGTTCCTTGTCATAACAGATACCTGAGGTAATTCACTTTTCAAGAGAAAAGGGTTGTTTTGAAGATTCTAGTCCAGAAGTTAGTTTATGGCAGAGCAAAGCCTCTCATCTCACAAGCCAGGGAGCAAAAAAAAAAAAAAAAAAAAAAAGGAGTGGAGGAGGCAGGGACTAGGAGAATGGGGGTACACCACCACACCTGGCCTGTTTTTAATCATTGAATATTATTTCATTCATTATCTAAGGCTTTTATTGTGTGTGTGCTGGGGACTGAACCTCACAGTACAGGCATGTTCAGCCTGAACTCTACCATGAAGCTGTACTGCCAGCCCCTCCAGAAAGATATTTTTATTAATGACACAAACCTGCATCAGTTAGCTTATCCCTCCCCATAACAAAATACCATATCTGGGGGTGAGGGGCTTAAACCATAGACAGGTTCCCAGATTCTCCCAGGAGGCTGAAAATCCAGGTTCATCGTGCCATCTCGGTTTCTTTCTAGTAAAGACTCTCTTTCTGGTTTGCAGAAGCAAGAAAAGAGCCATCAAGCTTCCTGGTGTCTCCTATGGTATTTCTTCCATCATATTAGCCCACCCTCATGAGCTTATCTACCCCTAACTATGCCCCATCTTCAAATATAATAAATAGAGGTTCAATCTGCAACCTATAAATTTGGAGAGGAAATAAACTGTCCGTGAAAAATCCCAAATTTTCAAAAGCCAGTGATAAGGGAGAAGCGTGAACACAAGACTGTTTCCCCAAGCATCTCCTGAAGCACCAGTAAGACGATATTAAAGGTTTAGAATAGCATGGACCTGCTAAGACAGAGAGCGCCACAGGAGAGGCTAAAGCAGAAACCCTAACCAACTTTCAGAGGGAAAGCAGGTGAATTGACAGAGCAGACTGGGAACGTTGAAAACTAATTGCCGACAGGAAGGAAGGCAAGACTAGACAGAGACTACTGATGATAGACTGTAATCGCTTCCTGCCTTAGCTGTACTTTCATATGATTTGAAAAGAGATTTTCTTGAATGTTCTCACTTACCTGCTCTTACCTTATTTGCATTTCAAGATGGCAATTTGTAAATAGAGTGGCCCTTCCATTACATTTTCTTACTTGATTTTTTTTTGTTTTTAAGACCAGCAGTTTTTTGAGGTTGTTTTAATTTTCCTTTCAGTCATTTTAATACACTCTTCAGTGGGGGGAAAAAAAAGCACCCTGATATGTGATGCATAATCACACTGTCCTAGAATTTTATCTTCTGCCTACCTCCAACCTACTACGATATTTCTTCCTTCCAAGAAAGAAATATATCACTTCTAAAAACCTACAAAAATTTCACTCTATATTTGTATTACTTATTTTTCTATCACTGTGACCAAAATATACCAAAAGAACAGCCTAGAGGATAAAAGGTTAATTTGGGCTCATGATTTCAGAGATTTAGTCCATAGTTGGCTGGCTTCGAGGCAAAAACATCATGGTAACAAGATGTGGCTGAGGAAAGCTATTCAGGACAGCTGGAAGTAGAGAAGAAAAGAGAGGACAGTGGGACCAGGGACAAATATCTTCCCCCCAAGGCCATGCCCCAGTGACATACTTCTTCTAGCCATACTCTACCTATCTGTAGTTACCACCTAGTAGGTCCATTCAAAGTATAATCAATCTATGGGTTCAACTACTGTTAAGATTAAAGCCCCATTTAATTATTTCATATCTGGACATTTCTGCATTTGCCAACATATGAGCTTTTCTTGCTAAGTTACCATATGCTGTCCTCAAACCTGCCATCCTCCAGCCTCAGCCTCCCAGATGCTGGGATCACAGGCATGCGCATTCCAAAGCCAAACCGCAACAGTATTAAAGGATTTAAGTTAAAAAAAAATCTCCCATAATTTAGCACCACATTTCTTGTGCTTTAAAAAATCACTACATTGCTGGGCGTGGTGGCGCACGCTTGTAATCCCAGCATTTGGGAAGCTGAGACAGGAGGATCGTGGTTTGCAGTCAGCCTCAGCTACTTAGTGAGGCCCTCTGCAACTCAGTGAGACCCTGTTTCAAAATAAAATATTAAAAAATTGGGCAGGGGGTATAGCTCGGAGGTCAAATGCCTCTGGGTTCCATCCCCAGACCCGCAAAAAAAAAAAAAAAAAAAAAAATCACTACATTGAACATAGTCTAGGTTCAGTAAAGTCTCTTTGTATGAAGATATTTCCACATGGAAGATGTCCAGGTGATGTATCTGTGCCCAATCAGCATTTGGCATTATTATTAAGAATGTAATAATATTTTGAAATATTTATCTTATTCAAATGATATTTTTCTTTTAAGGACTCAAATAGCCATGCAAAAAGATAAAATAATAGTTCAAACAATATGACTGAGTTGTCTGTGTGTGAATTAGAATTTATCAGTCAACCCATTGATTCAGAGAATGCTTAATTGCTTAATTGCTTTTACATTCAAGTAACAAAACCATCAATATATTAGGAATGTCATAAGTACCAAATAAATGTTTTGGAGGAGCAAGATGAAAGAAAAAGGAAAAGAAGGAGAAAGGAATATAACTTAATTATTTATCAAGAGGTGCAAGAAATGTAGACAATAGTTTTGTCCTGTATATCTCAAAAAACTAGAAAAAATATTTTGAATGATATTACCATGAAGAAATGATAGATTTTTTTAGATGATGGATATTTTTAATGTGATTTACACATTACAGAGTGTATCCATGTATTGAAATATCACATGGTATCTCATTAATACATGCAATTTTATTTTAAAATATCAGTTAAAAATTTTTTAAACTTTAGAATGTACAAGAAAAAAGAAAACACAAATGCCCATGATATATTACTTGCTAATGGAAGCATGCTAAATGCTGAATAAAACTACACAAGCTAGCAGAAGGAGCAACTGGTTCACAACAAGAAACCGGGCCTTTCCCAGTAAAGAAAGGAATGGCCTTGAACAAGCCTTTTAGCCCCTAAACCAAACAAGTGTAGCCCGCCATGCTATCTAGACGAGACATGCATGCATCTTAAGTATGTATCTGTGCTCACTTAAACATCACGACATCATTGTATAATAAATATCACTTCTAATCTCCAAACAAGGGAACTCAGCCACAAAGAACACTGTATGCCAGGCCTGGTGGTGCACGCTTGTAACCCCAGTACTTGGGAGCCCGAGACAGGAGTACTACAGGTTTGAGGCCAGGTGGTGGTAATTTAGCAAGATCTTGATCTTGTTTCAAACTAAAACTTAAAATAGGACTTGGAGAGCCAGGTGTGTGGTGCACGCTTGTAATCCCCGCGCTTGGGAGGCTGAGACAGGAGGATCGCACAGGTTCGAAGCCAGCCTCAGCTATTTAGTGAGGCTCTCAGCAACCTAGTGAGACCCTGTTTGCAAATAAAGTATAAAAATAGGTCTGGGAGTATAGCCCGGAGGTAGAAAGCCTCTGGGTTCCACCCCAGTACCACCAAAAATAATAATAATAATAATAATAATAATAATAATAATAATAATAAATAAATAAATAAAATAGGACTTGGGGTGTAGCTCAGAGATAGAATGTCATATATTCAATCACCAGTAACACACACACACACACACACACAGAAACTTAATTATTTATCAAGAGGTACAAGAAATGTAAACAATAGTTATGTCCTGTATATCTCAAAAAACTAGAAAAAATATTTTGAATGATATTACCATGAAGAAATGATAGACTTTTTAGGAGATAGATATTTTAATATGATTTACACATTACAGAGTGTATCCGTGTATTGAAATATCACATGGGGTGATGTGACGCTAATTTAAAACACAATATATAGAGAAAAGACTGAGTCTGAGCACCAACCTCCCATTTAATTGGGTCAGTCTCTATCCCAGTGATGTCTTTGAACTGGGAAAAGGTTGGCATAGTGTGGAAGACTTTTTCTTCCCTTAGTTTCAACCCACAATCTGAAGGACTTTTTCTTTTTCTTGCATATTTTTGCTAAGCAACCACTGAGCTCAGTTTAAAGTTTGCGATTCCATGAAGGCAAATTAAAATTGTAGCTGAACTTTCTCATAAACCAATAGTTGAAAATAGTTGACTGACCTTATTAGAGAATTCATCCCACCTTTGGTTTTATACAGTGTATCTGAAAATAGCCTGTTACACTTTAGATGAAGCCAATCCTGTCAAATTTCTATCTCAAATTCATATGCTGACTTAGAATTTCTTAACTTTTTCCCCTACAAATCTACTTCCTTTATGTGGAGTCCTGTTAGTAGAAGAAAATCTTCTACTTTCCCAATATCTAAGTAAGTCGATTGTAGGCAGTTTTCTCAAATAGTGTTTTCATACACGTTTTTTAATGTGTAGTTTTCTTATTTAAAAAATTAAAATGCATTATCTTTGCCAGTTAGGAAATTGAACATTTAATCATTAAAATGCACATTTAAAAGTATGTAAAATTATACTTTTACTGATTATAGGTGTTGTTTAAATTAATTATATAACCTTTGTATGAAGTAGTTCAGTAGTCTTCCTTACATAGAATATCCAACCTAGAAGCCGGGCGTGGTGGCGCACGCTTGTAATCCCAGCATTCGGGAGGCTGAAACCTGGAGGATCGCGGTTCGCGGACAGCCTCAGCTACTTAGTGAGGCCCTCTGCAACTCAGTGAGACCTGGTTTCAAAATAAATAATAAAAAAATAGGGCAGGGGGTGTAGCTCGGAGGTCAAATGCTCCTGGGTTCCATCCCCAGACCTGCAAAAAAAAAAAAAAAAAAGAATATCTAACCTAGAATGTATAAAGCCAGACTCAACTATCTTCTGTGCTTCAAGTCAAAGTGCAAAAAAATTCAAGTAAGTTACATGTGGATTTTATCCATCATTTCTTTCTAGCTTTGTTCAGTTTTAGTACCTTCTGTGTTCAAGATATAGAACATTTTAAATCTTGATGCATTTTGATGACCACATTTTTGCCTTCTAAATTCTTCCACGTGTTTTTTTCCAGCCCCATCACTGTGGTTGTCTCTAAGGCTCTGTCATGGCCCTTTTATTCTCATCTAATTTCCTTTCTCTGGGAAGAAGCTCACTCTCAACCTTGAACTCGGTTGTCTCTTTGTTTCTGACTTCTTGTCATTTCTCCAGATACTCTCAGTTGACCTTAAGATATTTTCATTTAGATATCCCAGCTCATAATCATGCCTACTAGTCCAAGGCAGGCCCTTCCCAACCTCCCATCATGTCTTTGGTGTCATTCAACCTCATTACACAAAGGTGCTTGATAATAATAGACACCCAGCTGCTTAAGTGATCATGAAATGGGAAAGTCATAGAAAGTTGCCTGGAAATAAGTAATTAGCGTACAGTGCAGGTGGGTGGGTGGCCAGAGCTGGGAATTTACACAGCGGAGACTTAGCCACAGGCCTGAAGATTCAAGTACACAATTGCTTCAATCCTTAAGGGAATAAAAATCCCTAGCAAAAGTATAAGAAACAGAAGGACCTTAGTTCCTACTAATAAGGATTCCAAGGATGAAACATAAGAAAATAACTGACTTACTAACACTGGGGTACCACGGTCAGAATATTCTGACAAAGCAATAGCAATCCTGACTTGCCCCACGTTGGTAATACCAGGTTAGATATCTAATTTGCCAATGTCTATTTCTGTGCTTTGGATATAGGATATGCTAAAAACACAGCTTATAGAAAAAAATTAATGAAATCCACTGATAATTTGCCCAATATGTTGGCTGACTTGAAACAGAGCAGATAGTTGGTGTGGTTGTTCTTCTGAGTGATATAAAAGTCTACCCTAAAAGGTTAGGTCAAATTCCCTCAGTTATTATCTTCCCTACTTCAAAATCCTGTTGAAAATATTCGGAGCTTTTATTTTTACTTAATTTGATACTATGTGGCATTCCACTTTGAAAATAATAACTGAAATATTTTAAGAGCATCTTTGAAATGATTGGGTAGACTTGTTAAAAAATGTTAAGGGTGCATTTCAGTGATTCAGTTGCACCTCAAACACAAACATAACCTTCCCTTAATCCTCTTATGTTCTTTTTATAAAGTAGAAAGGGACTTTAATAAAGCCAGAAATATAGAAGCAGCGTGAACTCAGCTGTCATTCAAAATTTGACCTTCATGATATTTCCCAAACTCCTTTTTTCCAATATTATCCCCAAGAACGATTATAAGTAAAATAGTGCACTAGACCCCTGTTATGGTTTGGGCTTGGAATATCCCCCCAAAGGATCATGTGTTGAAAGCATGATCCCCAAAGCAGCAAGATTCAGAGGTGAGACATGACCAGAGGAGGTAGATTATTAGGGACAGGGCCTTGGGGACCACATATGTCCCTAACCACATCTTTTCTCTCTCTCTCTCTGTCTCCAAACACCAAGATGTGAGAGTGGTATCCCTAGGTCATGCCTTGCCACCATGGCTTCTGCCCTGGATCCAGTCAAATATGGACCAAACGTCAGAAAGTATAAACTCAAATAAATCTTACCTCTTCATAACTTTTAAGTTATGCTTGTCAAGTATTTTGGTCACAGCAACAGAAAAAAACTAAGATAATCCCCCTTCTAAGAAAAGAAGTTCAGTTGGTCTCTTACTACAAGGTTGAAACCATCGTGATGCTTTGAATATCTACTTACACCCAAGCAACAACTTCATGTACTAAAGGAGAGATTCCAGCACTCAAAAGAACCTTTCAGAATTAGTAACTTATAACAGGTTATATTAATCAAGTAGGAGAACTCATTGAAGTCTTCTGGTTCTGGACTTCATGAAACTTCCTGGCTCAGGTTACCATGGACTCGACCTCTGTTGTCCCTTTCAGTCCCCACCCAACTACACGAAGAGGCACCTACCCACGGGGACTGCTTCTAGGAATCCATGGGATCTATGAACCTATGGAATCCCTAATCTCTTCTCAGGAGACTTGTGCCCTCATTTAGACTGTGTTCTTCAGACCCCCGAGGTCTCCTCCATCAATCCATATTCTCCCATAGAAAATGCCTGCAGGTGTCTTTTCATGATGGTGTGGTGGATACCATGGTGATAGCGGGGATGGCAATCACTATTTCTTTATGAGTGTATTATTTCATTATGAGTAGAAAGCATTACATTTGGAAAACATTGGGAGGGAATTAACCATCAAAGCTAATCAATTAAACAGTGGACAGTCTTTTCTATTCAGGATATACAATGTTATTTGTTAATCCTGAAAAAATGACGCATTAGATTTTTTTAATTCAGTTTGGCTCTGCTCCATTTTTTTCTTTATTTAGTAAGTATGGAAGAAAAATATAAGCCAGGCGTGGTGGCACACGCTTGTAATCCCAGCATCTGGAGGCTGAGACAGGAGGATCGTGGTTCGCAGTCAGCCTCAGCTACTTAGTGAGCCCCTCCGCAAATTAGTGAGACCCTGTTTCAAAATAAAGAATTAAAAAAAATAGGGCAGGAGGTGTAGCTCGGAATGGCCCTGGGTTCCATCCTCAGACCCACAAAAAGTAATAATTTTCTTGAAGCACCTTGAAATTGAATTAATGGAATGTGCCTAATACCTAAAGCTAATTCCATGTCTTAATTATAAAGATATTCCATATTTGGTGACTGAATAAATAAATGACTGAAGAAGTAAACCATTTTTGGATATAAGCCATCCATTTTCATTTTTATTATAATTTTTATCTATTTGGTCTCTTGTAAACATTTTAAAATTTTTATTGTACATGATAGATTCATACTGATGCATTCGTATATTCACATAACACTGTTCTGTTTTTTTCCCATTTTCTTTTTTTCTTTCCCTCCTTTCTTGCCTTCTACTACTCTACTGATATCTCTTCTAATTTTCATGAGGTCCCTTTTCTTTCCTTTTCTTTTTTTTTTTTTTTTTTGCTTCTTTCTAGCTTATACACATGAGAGAAAATATGTGACCCTTGATTTTCTGAGTCCAAATAATCTCACTTAGAATTATGTTCTCCAGGTCCCTCTATTTTCTTGCAAATCATATAAATATGTTCTTCTTTATGGCTGAGTAATACTCTAAAGAAAGGAACTTTAGGAACCTGTCATCAGATATTGACTGGAACAATAACAAATTCTTTAGGTAGTTTTTGAGTTTTCTCTGGAAATATTTCAAGGGAATGCTACTATTTTCCTAAGGACCTGGTTTTGGGCCCCTTGCAGCTATGCTAGTGCATGTTCCAATCTACTAGTATGGAAGGCATATGAAATTATTTGTGCTGAAAGCTGCATTTCTTCAGACCAAGGTAGGGCCTAATGAGAAGAGGGGTCAGAGGAGCCTGACTGGAATCAGTCTCTGTCACCACCTTGGGGGAAAGTTCATGAGTAAATGCAGTGC
>NC_137800.1:70987304-71029804 GCF_963383645.1 Muscardinus avellanarius
ACCAGAGAAGAAAAAATACGCCAGCCTCATGGCCGAGGGCGTGGCAGAGGCGCCATATTGCCACCAGCGGCGGCAGCAGCAGTGAATTCACCGAGTCCAGTACAGCTACATCTGCGTACTCAAGAACAGTGAGTCAAATTGCGGGCCACAGAGGAGAAATCCCAGTATTGTGCCTCCTGGGACTTGACTCAGTGAGGGAGTGGTGGTGGCAGAGATATCACACCATAGGAGAACGTGCAACCTGGCACCCGCCATAGTTTAAAGCAGCCTCTATCGACTCCCTGGGTCGGAGACTCTGTGATACAACCCAGTAAAGGAGTAGTGGGGTCTGAGATAATACAGACTCGAGATCCAGAGCACCTTAAGTGAAGCCATAGTGACCCAAGGGAAGAACCCAGAGAAGGCACAAACCTCCGAAATCATGGGAAAGAGGAATAACACTGGAGTAATGCATGTGCACAACCCCACAACATCAGAACCTGATAAAACAGAAAATCAGAGATTTCTAGAAGATCAAATCAGGAAAATAACTGTAGAAATAATAGAGGTGCTTCGAAAAGAACTCAGAGAGAGCCAAAAAGAGATAAAGGATGCAATTAATGAAGTAAAGGCCTCAATTCAAAGCACAAACAACCGATTAGACCACATGGAGAACAGAATCTCGCTCTTAGAAGATGAGCAATCCAAAAATGAATGCATAGTTTCTAATCTAGAAAAAAATATCCAACAGCAGGAATCTGACATTGAAGAAATATGGGCCCATCTTAAGAGAGCTAACCTAAGAATAATTGGAATAGAGGAGGGAAAAGAAAGTGATACCAAAGGGATCAACAATCTCTTCAAGGAAGTAATAGCAGAAAATTTTCCAAATATAGAGCAAGAGGTTGATACACAGATCCAGGAAACTTATAGAACTCCCTTTAGACAGGATCCGAGAAGAGGATCCCCACGCCATATAATTGTCAAAATGACCAATGTGGAAGCCAAGCAGAGAATCTTAAAGGCAACAAAAACAAAGGGCCAAGTGACATTCAGAGGCAAACCAATTAGAATCACTCCAGACTTCCCAAACCAAGTTATGAGAGCCAGAAGGGCTTGGAGTAACATATTCCCAATTCAGAAAGAAAACAACTTCCAGCCAAAAATTTCCTACCCAGCAAAACTTTCTATCAAATTAGATGGAGAAATAAGAAGCTTCCATGACAAACAGAAACTGAAGGAATTTATGTCTTCAAAACCAGCGCTAGAGAAAATACTCAAAGAGATTAACTACAAAGAAGAAATAAGTAACACTCACCAGAACCAGAGAAACAAGAGTTTCCATCCAACAGACAACTAAGATTGGTTATCTGTGGAGATTCATTATTTATGTTAGTCTTTTACCTATCTCTAAATTGTATTGTTTGCCTTTATTGTTGTTAATTTTTAGGATTTCTAGTTGGAATATTAATATACCTTCAGATATAGCATTTGGAAATATTTTATCCAATTCTATTAGTAACTGTTAACTCTGTTTACATTGTCTTTGGATATACAATATTTTCTTTTATTTTTTAGGGAGTTTGTATATTCTTCTGTTGCCTGTGCCATTGAAATCATATCCAAGAAATCACTGCCAATTTCAATGTTGTGAGGTTTTATGACCCAGATTTTCTCCTAAAAGTTTATAGTCCTAAGATTTATATTTAGGTCTTTTATCTATTTTGAGTTTATACTTGTATGTGGGATTAGGTAAGGGTCCAATTTTATTCTTTTCCATGTAATTATTATTTTTCAACAATATTTAGTTAAAAGATTATTATTTCCACCACCAAATGTTTGTGGAAACCTTGTCAAAAATAACTTGACAATATAAGGAAGAATTTAGCTCTAGGCTTGTATTTAACTCCAATGGTCTATATATCTGCCTTTAGAACAGTACTACACTGTTTCAATTATTGTAGCTTTATATGGTTTGAAATCAGAAAATATATATCTGCTAGCTTTGTTCTTTTTCAAGATCGTTTTGGGTATCTAGAATTTATATTCCATATTAGGATAGATTTTTTTTCTGAAAAATAAATATGTAAATATATGATAGTTTCACCTAAAAAAACAGAAAAAAATATGCTCTGGTAAGAAAGAAAGCAAAAAGAAATATTGAAATGTTATCTTTAAATCATCAAACGCTTGGTATCAGACAAATGAAACTGTTATGTGAGATTATCATTTTTAATTTTGGATAAATTGCTATAATACTAGATGTCAACCACTAAGCCAAGCATGGGAAGGAGGGATGGGGAGAGAATGGGGTGGGGATCGGGTGGGGGCTGACTGGGCGATGTGTGCATGTATGTCTACAAAAGTTTGTATCCCACTATGATGTATGAATACAGTGCACCAATAAAATAAAATTTAAAAAAAATAAAATAAAAAAATAAAATAAAAAAAATAAAAAGGTCTCAGAGGTAGAATGTCCCTGCATTCAATCCCCAGTACAAATAAATAAATAACCCCAGACCTGGTGTAGTGTTTCATGCCTGTAATCCAAGTACTTGGGAGGCTGAGACAGGAAGATCACAGGCTCAAGGCCAGCCTCCACAACATAGTGAGGCCCTCTGTAACCTTGTTTATGAAACCCTGTTTCAAAATAAAGAAAAAGTAATAAAATATGGCTAGGGGTCTAAGTCAGAGGTAGAACACCCCTGGTTCAATTCCCAGAACCAAAAATAATACTAATGATAACCCCAAACAAATGAAACAAAACAAATAAAAACCTTCCGTCTAATGTTACTTTCTTTCTTCATCTTTAAAGATTCAGAAAAGTAAGATTTGAATGCCTCCCCCCAGATCTTAGCATGATCTTGTAGGCTTCATTGCTGCAGGTTGAATTTGGCCATGAATAGAAATGTGAGCAGCAAAGCAGGCAAGCTTATTTCTCTGAACTTGGCACCACAAGGCACTTTGAACAAGAGCTCTATTATTTTGTAGGTAACAGGTGGTGGCGGGGGTATTAAGCTGTTCTGGGCAGAATTTCAGATTTCCATTCTTTAGCACTTGAGGCAACACACTTCTACCACAAAGCAATCAATAACAATGTGGTGCCTGGGATGAAATGTGGTACACCATTCTGCTTCCCACATTCTGGAAGGGTAAACTCACTTAACCAGCCTGAAATCAATGGATTTTCTTTTGATTCCTGAGAGGTGGGGTGGGGGTTAGAGGCAGCAGAAAACACAGTGGAAATGTGAATTGTGGATCTGAGAGCAATCACACAAAAATTGGGCATCATGGCATACTCTCTTACGAGTTAATAGAAGCAGCCCCACAGTGCCCAGCCTTTGTTGCAAACATTGGTGCACACCATAGTATATTCTCTATCACTGCAGGGTCACTCAGCTTCACATTTAATGAAAACGTCTGTCATCATAGGTGATATACCAGTGAAAGAACAAAGCAGAGGTTACAAGTGGGGATTCCCGTGAATTATGTTTTGAATCTTTGTTTTAGGTTTTATTAAATTGTGTCCTACCATGGACCTACAACAGGGGGCCAATAAATGGAAAAGAAATTATTCCTTTTCCATTTTGTTGATCTCAGATGAGAACTGAGAATGACAACTGATTCTTATTCTGTCTCTGAATATGTGTTTGAGTGTGTTACTAGGATTGAATTCAGGGGTGTTCTAAGCCTCGCCGCACCCCCAGGCCAATTTTTTTTATATATTTTTATTGGTGCATTATAATCATACATCACATTGGAATATAAGACTTGAGAGGATATACAAGCACACATCATCCAATTAGCCCTCATCCAATCCCCATCCCATTCCCTCTCCTCCCTCAATCCCATGTTTGATTGGTGATTATCTTTGATACATTTGTTTATGTACCTACTGAGTTTTAAAGAGGTTCCATCCTCCCCCATCCCATCCCCTCTGATTGGTCACCTTAATTGCTTCTCTATCGGGACCTCCTCCTGTTACCCCTTCCCTCCTAGTTTTTGCTAATTAGAAGAAGGATCTGGTTTTAATTTTCTGTGATATTTCTCTGCACATGCCGCATTGCAAGTTCCGATCCCACCCTTGACGGCCCCAGTAGTGGCCTGGCCACCTGGAGGATTCTGATCCTTACCTCACTGGCTCCAGCACTGGCCTTGCCTCATGGGAGGCCCCGATCCTGGCCTTGCTGGCCCCCACGCTGGCCTAACCCCTCGGCTGGCTCCAATCCAGGCCTCGAAGGCCCCAGCACTGGCCTTGCCTCATGACAGGCTCCGATCCCAGCCTCGCTGACCCTGGCACCGGCCTAACCCCTCGGCAAGCTCCTATCCTGGCCTTGGAGGCCCAAGCACTGGCCTTGCCTCAGGATAGGCTCCGATCCCGGCCTCTCTGGCCCCGGCACTGGCCTTACCCCTCGGCAGGTTCCAATCCTGACCTTGGAGGCCCCAGCACCAGCCTTGCCTCACGACAGGCTCTGATCCCGGCCCCCAGGCCTATTTTATTTTTACTTTGAAATAGGGTTTTGCCACGTTTCTGAGGGCCTCACTAAGTTGCAGAGGCTGACTTCAAACCTGAGATCCTCCTGTCTCAGCCTCCAAATAACTGGGATTACAGACATGGGCCACCATGTCTGGAAATTTGTACTTATTCTGTTAAAATAACTGATACTCATTCTGTTAGAATTTGACATTTCCTGTGCATATTAAAATAGAGATAGAAACCAAAATTTGCACAGTGTTGCACAAACTTTCTTTGCATTCACTCAAGTGTGTTTTCTAGTCCTTGCAAAATTGTCTCCTCTAAGCTGCATCTGACTTTTTGTTTTAAAGAAGGACTCCAGAGGATCCTTACTTCTATAAAATGACTCACTTCTAGATCTTTATGCTAGCTTTTTAGCACAAAACTTCAGACCCATTTTGCTCTCTTAAGATGTGGAAAATAACTAAATAAATGTTAGGAGCAGCCCTTTTGTACTCTTGTCTGACCTACTTGAAGAAATGACCAAGGAAAGGCGTATTGTAGTATTTATTACCTCATAATCACTTTTGTTCTCATCAACAGTTTACTGGCCAACCGAATGATTTCATTCTACGGTGGCCGAGGTTTTTATTCCCCATCAGGACAACTGCAATAGTATAAAGAAAAACAGAGTTAGTAAAACTATCCTTTGAATGTTTGTTTATTTGTTTGTTTGTGGAAATAAAGCATAACATTGAAAAATTGGGTTAACCATTCATATGCAGTTGACCAGATATGGCTATAAAGTGAACGCCACGTACACTTGGCCCAAGTCAAAAGAAGTAAAATATTGCTAGCACCTAGAAGCCCCTAATGTGCCTTTCTGATTGCAGGTTCCCTCTCCACTACAGGTAGCCACTGTTCTGATTTTCTTTTCCTTTTTGGTAGTACCAAAAAGAACTACCCAGGGCCTGGAACAAGCACTGAGGCTACAACCCAGCCCCTTTGATTTTATTTGGAAATAGGGTTCGCTAAATTGCCCAAGGTAAATTGAAACTTGTAATCCTCCTGCCTCAGCCTCTGGATCAGATAGATTACTGGTAATGCGTGCCTTGTCCTGATTTTTATTGTAATCATATCCTCGCTTTTCATTGTAATTCTAGAGCTTAGCAACACACATCTCTAGTTTTCTTCATTTTTTAACTCAATACAAACAGAATCATAGGCCTGTGTTCTTCTGTCTTGTCCATTTTTTGTTGTGGTTGTCCTAGGGGATAGACTCGGGGGTATTCTGCCACTGAGCTACTGTACCTTCATCCCATTTTATTTTTTATTTTGAAATAGGATCTTATTTAGTTGCTAAGGATGGTCTTGAACCTGGGATCCTCCTGTCTCAGCTTCCCATGTACTGGGATCACAAGCTTGTACCACAGCGCCCAGTTTTTTCTTGCTTTTTTGCCTCAAAGTTGCTTATAAGATTTTTTTGTTGACTTTGAAAACTATCAAGCAGAGAAAAAAACTAAGAGGATTGAATAATGGTATAACTATCACCTAACAGTTAATAACCTTTGGCCATTTCTGTTACTTTTTTAAAGTGTTTAATATAAATTACAGACCTCTCTAAAAAAAATAAAGAAAATATCCTATATAACTACAGATGATTATTATACATAGCAAGACTAAGGATAATCCCCTAATATAACCTAATGCCCAGTCCATACTTCCCTAGTTAACTCTAAATTGCTTTTCCAAACAGGATGAAGTCAAGATCCATGAAGACTTTTAGCTGCACAGCTTACATCCTGAAACCAGGCTGGTTCCTTCTTTATTCACATATACCTCATCAGTTAGTGGAACTGATGAGACCCGGCTGTGGGCACTTCTCCTGTAGCAAAGAGGAGAGCAGACAGCCTCCCTGATATCGGTGACATGGTTTGCTTTCATACTGTCACTCCAGAGGAAGTTACACAGTCTGAATTACTGTCAGAAGACATAATTAACACCAGTTATATCAAAACCAAAATCATTAATTCACAGATGCTCTGTGGCTTTGGGCTTTGTCAGATAAGCAAGTCTGGACCTTTACTTATGGAGGAGTACATGGAGGGCTGGCTCATCCAAGGGAGCACAGTAGAGTGTAGGGTCCCAGGACCAGAGGACAAAGAGATAGATGATTGGTCATTTTGTACCATAGGATCTTTCTTTCAGACCAAAGACTTCCAGACCTAGCTTCATGCTTGACGTTATAGGATTTGGTGTTTGGGGATGTGTTTGATTCAAATATTTACCCAAAAATTGTTAACAAAAGAGCTTGGACCCTTAACTACACTTGTCCCTTGATATCCTTGAGAAACTAATTCCAAAACTATCACAGATGTTCAAGTTCCTTGTATAAAATGGTATAAGCCCATGATGAGTTCACTCTGACCATGGGGCCAGTAGCTGCAAAGCACAGGTTGCTCTGACCTGGCTCCTTTTTTTACAGACATGATGCCCTTCCTCTTTGACCTTTAAGAAGCAAGATTCAGCCATTCCTCAATAAAGTTTCCTTTAGCAAAAATAAATAAATAAAATAGTATTGTATCTGTATAGACACTACACACATTCTCCAGTATATTTTAAATCATTTCTGAGTTACTTAAGATACTATAGTGCAACTCTTATGTGTGTAAATAATTGTTATATAGCTGGGTGTGGTGGCATATACTTATAAGCCCAGCATTTGGGAGGCTGAGACAGGAGGATCATGGTTCATGGACAGCCTCAGTTACTTAGTGAGGCCCTTTGCAACTCAGTGAGACCCTGTTTCAAAAATTTAAAAAATGGGGCTAAGGGTATAGCTCAGAGGTAGAATGCCCCCTGGGTTCCATCCCCAGTACTAAAATAAATAAATAAATAAATAAATAAATAAATAAATAAATAATAAAAATTTAAAAAGTTGTTATATTGTTAGAGAATAATGACCAGGAATAAAAAGTCAGGACATGTTCAATATAGACACAATTTTTTCCTCAAATATTTTTATGTGCAGCAGTTATATTGAATAATTTTACTGATGTGGAACTTGCATATGCTGAGGGTTATAGTTGTGTATCCCTTCAGGTGGGCTCATCTCCCTGGTTGATTTTTATAATTGAACATCTCATTTGTTTCCTATGATCTAATTTTTTTTGAAGATTTAAAGAAGTTTATTAAAAGGATAGAAATACAGAAGATAGTTACAGCCCCATGCCAGAATAGCATGGGGGCGGGGGGGTCCAAGCCAATTCACCACCCCAAAGATACAGCATGTGGACCAGATTTTTTATACCCATGACCTCCATCTTGTTTACATAATTCTGACGTAGTAAACATCCCTGTAAGGTATCTCCTCTTACCCTGTAAGGTACCTCCCCCAGCAAGGTGTGGCAAAGTGTCTCCTTTTATGAAGGTCGACCCCTTCTACCATCTTAGCTAGCTTATCTAATCATGTAGAAGATCTGTCTTTATTTTTTTTATTTTTATTTTTTGGTGATACTGGGGTTCCTGGAAGCCCTTCTACCTCCACGCTACACTCCCAGACCTATCTTTACATTTTTATTTGGAAACAGGGTCTCCTAAGTCAGCACACGTGACTGGCTTCGAACCTGTGCGATCCTCCTGTCTCTGCCTCCCAAGCGTGGGGATTACAAGCGTGCGCCACCACGCCTGGCTTAGATCTGTCTTTGGACAGAGAAAGGCCTAGTTTCCCTCTCCTATTGACTTGCTAATTACTTTTAGCTAAGTCAATCTAAGTTTCAATAGCTGTTTGCTTCCCATGACCTAATATTTAGACCAGTGTCTCCCAGAGGGTTTTCCTCAGAGCCAGGTCCTAATGATACTTCATAAAAGAGTCATATGGTCCAGTGAATTGGGGAGAAATACTGGGTGGAACTGAATAAATTTACTGTTTTTCATTTGGGTCTTCCCAGCACCTCCAGAGTGCTGGGGAGGCTGTGATTCTCCCCACTAACACATGGTGGTCTTCCAAATCATTTGTTCTCAGAACCTCCCTGGGGTTGCCATTCTGCCATACAGATTTCAGACAGTGTTGGCCCTGATGGCTTGCCTCTTATTACAAACAACAACTCAAGGTGCTTTTGAGTTGTATACCAACAGTCTCATCTTCTGCCTCATAGGCCATGAGTGAGCTACTAGCATCATGCAGGTACCATGGTTGGGTCGCCATGTTGGACATGAAGAACTTTGTTCATGTGTGCCTTGTTTTGTCTCTCCAAACCTACACTGTCAATATCAGCATCAGGAGAGTTCCCACGAAGGATTTCCCCAACCCTTCCTGACCTGGGGAGGGATGGGATTCCATAGAGAGAGGCGCTAATGCCAGCATGACCAAGCCAAAGTATTTATTAGGGGAATCTATTCACAGTGGGCTGCAGGATATCTTCATTTAGGATGAGGAGGGGAAAGGGATGTTCTACCTGGTGTGTCTGTAGCAAGGGCCAAAGTATGGACTGTTTATGAAGGTTTAACGAATTTGACTTAAGGGTCAAGCCCAGTATTTTTATGGCTTTAGGGCAACAGGCTAGATACCTTTACTAGTCCCTGGGGATGTTTAGGTCTGCTGAGTAAAGCCTGCCTCTGGCTGGGTCACAGATCTGCCAAAGCACCCTTGAGTTTTGCTCAGGGTGTGGAAAGAAGGCAGGGGGTGGATCCCTGGGTTCCCTACATTCTTCTACCTCAACTTTTGCTGAAGTTCCTATCGTAACAACACAGAGAGGCTGTTAAGCCGCATCGATATAGAGCAGAGCTCATAGAGCTCAGGACCTGTGCTTATCATGCTTATCATGTGATGAGGACAGTCATACCTCAAATTCTTTGAGATGGAATTTCCATATGATATGGATTTTTAGAGAGGGATAAAGGGGTTCAAAACGGGTCAGCTTTTCTCGTTTCAAGGATCACTTGGCTTTAATTGCCAAACATAAAAATTTTATTTTTCATTTGGACTTAGTGATCCAGTAAGCTTTCCTTGGGTAATCAAATAATTAAAAACCTCCTTACCTAGTAATAACTCAGCTATTGACGAAATGTGTAGATATTTTGTAGTACTCTTGAACATATGAGGGGGTCAAAGAATATTTGGTGCGTATGTCAATTGCTTTTGGATTAATATGATTTTTCTTGAATATCTCTGTCTCGCTAAAACTAGGCATCTAGAGTTGTTTTTTTTTTTTTCAACTTGGCATTTTGTGACCCCATTGCTTTTCTCACTAATTTTCTCATGAAATAAAAGATCAACTGGCATTTGCTATCTGGTCTCCCAAAGTGGCAAATTTTGCCAAATTTGCCTTATTCTCCAAATCTTTGCTCCCCTTCTCCTCTGTCACATAACATATATATGCATTTAATTTCAAAATAGCCTTTTTGTCTTTAAAAATTAAAGCATTATCTCTAAATACACCATGAATTTGGGCTGATTGCCTCTTTTGGGGTCCTTCCAGGCTGCAGTCTTGCATCTCTCTGGGTTACGGGTATTGCAGCCTGCTAATCTCTATTATTCATCAAGCCAGATGGGAAGTGGAGGCATGTTCTAGGCTCTGGAAGCTCATTCCATTTGTCACTTGTAGATTTCTAGCCTAAAATTTCCTTTCACCGGAGTTGTAAAATTTAAAAGGGTAAAAGCTACAGATTTTACTTGCAAGTCAACTATTTTAAGGACTGGGGTATAAGACTCTGCAGTAAGCTACTGCACATTTCATCATTTCTCAGTTGCTTTTCCCCTTCAAACTTTTATTCCCTTCAGAATGTAATTTAAAGGCCATTGAGCAGGGGATTCAACAGAGATGTATTATTCTAGAGAAAAACCTAAACAAGACTCTGCTCTGGTACTCTTAACAGGACCAATGACTTGTTCCAGCATCAATATTGCTTTCTTTACACTTCCTCACCTTTTTTTTTTAATAAAAAAGCAGTACTCAAAAGCTATGAAACACAAGAATTTCTTTTTTTCATTAGTATTGGGAGCATATAGAAAATGCTATGCCCAGACATTACACCTGTAGCTCTATGGTTTAGAAAAATCCTTATTTATGTTTTTATTGGTACCTGAACAAGTGGGTTTACAGCAGCAATGCTTGCGCCAAAAAGATGGAAACAATTTAAATTTCCTCCCATTGCAGGCTGATTAAATAAATTAAGATAAAACATTCCATGAAATGGTACAGTTTTTAAAAGAATCAGATAATCCAGTATGTACTGATTGGAAGAAAAAAGACTTGTGGATCAATATGTGTAGAATGATACTATTGATGGGATTGATTGGTTTGTTTTTTGTGTGGTACTAGTTGGTTTGGTTGGTTTTTATGGTACTGGTTTTTATGAATCCAGGGTCTTAGGTATGTTAGGCAAGCACTGTTACCACTGAGCAACATCCTAGCCCTTGCATTTATATTTTCAAAAACAGTATTTTTACGTAGCATAGGACATTGAGCATTTTGGATAGAGGAAAGAGATGAGAATATCAAAAGGCACTAGTAGCTGGGCATGGTGGCGCATGCTTGTAATCACAGCATTTAGGAAGCTAACACAGGAGGATCGCTGTTCACAGCCAGCCTCAGCTGCTTAGTGAGGCCCTTTGCAACTCAGTGAGACTCTGTTTTAAAATAAAGACTAAAAAATAGGGCTGAGGCTGTAGCTCGGAGGTAGAATACTCCTGGGTTCCATCCCCAGTACCTAAAAAAAAAGGGCGGGGGTGTGAAATTTGGTGAGTTGTATCTATGGGGGAAAGGAAATGAAAAGAGACTTTGTCTATATTACTTGTACTTACTTTTTACAGTGGAATGTTCTTAGGTATTATTTTCATCAATAAAAAGAAAAGAAAATTGCCCCCGTCATTTAAACAAATTCATTCATCCTAGGCATTCACTAAGGAGAATGAGTTCATCCAAGAAGCTTATTTATTTACTGGGTACTGAGCATAGAACCCAAGGCCTTGCACATCATAGGCAAACACTTTATCACTGAGCCACACCCCCTGCTCAAGGTGCTTATTTTAAATTCATGAGTGTCAAAAAAAAGCATGGGATTCCCTGGCTCATTTCAAACCCTTGTGCAGTGAGATTGAAAAATAAAAAAATTAACAAGAACTGATGAGGAATTGGATTTTTGTAAATACAGCATAGACTGCAGTGGTGGCTTGGAAGAGGAGTTTGCAAAAATTATTGGCTAGAACTATGTCACTCTGTTATCACCCATTAGCCTTGGGGCTGTTTTCACTAGGCTACCCATTTCTAAAGCATTTGTTCACATGTGAACAGACTTCAGAGCAGTAGAGAGGAACAGGAAACTATAGAAATCTCCTGACTTTTTCCTTTCTTTACAAACCAGTGCAGGGATAGGTATTAAAGATGTAAGCCCTAGCAGGGTATGGTGGTGCACACTTATAATCCCAGTACACAGGAGACTGAGACAGAAGGATCTCAGGTCCACAGCCAGCCTGAGCAACTTAGCAAGGTTCTCAGCAACTTAGTGAGACACTTTTTTCTAAATAAAAAATAAAATAAGAATGAGGATGTAGCTCAAAGGCATAATGCCCCTGGATTCAATCTCCAGTACCAAAAAAAAAAAAAAAAATAGATCTTGTTATTATTTGGGTATGATGAGGACAGCAAAAAAGGAGAGACTCTTCTTGAAAAGATAGTCTGCTATACTTTAGGTCCCAAGAGGAGGGGAACAGCATGCCACAGGGCTACACTGGGAAGCCCCAGGGTGATCAGGAGGAAATGTGAGCAAGGGCCTTTCTTGTGGTTTTCCATAGGATGGGCGAGACAATGGGTTTGAGATTGATGAGGGTATCTGCAGTGGGCTTTGGGAGCTTGCAGCTGTCTCCAGTTCTCTGGTACCTGGCCCTGGGGTGATTGCAATACATAGTTGCCTGGATGAGGGAGGTACCTGGGATTATAGGCTCTGGATTGGCTGGCTTGCATATAAAGGCATGCTCTCAAAAGCTAGTCCTTTATAGGAATTGGCTAAACCCAGGAGAAACAATCTATCCATGTTCAGCAAGGCCCCAAGGCGTCCAAGCATCAGAACTGCAAAACGTAAAAATGTCCAGCTAATGCACAGTGGTAAAGATGCAAGGATATACCTTCTGAGATTTCTTGCCAAGTTCTTACATTAAGGTAGAAAGTTTGATGCAAGCTCGGGGTCTTCTTTGGACCTGCCAACCTTTGAATTTGGGCTCTTTGGGGCCATTTTTGGCAGAAAGTAATTGAGGAGTCATTCTCCCTCTCCTATCTCAGGCAACAGGGATCTGCAAAGCAGTTCTACCCCACCAACTCTGTTAGAGTATAAAAGCAAATAGGCATTTGTCTCACCTATTGGGGAAGAATTTCAGGCTAGATTTCTCTGGAAATAACCTTGGTGTGTTTTCCAGTTTATGTGTTTCTGTTTTGATGTTTCTGTTGACACGGCACCATAATAAAGCCCTTGATGATGTTGGAAATTCAGTTATTTTTCCAAAAGATTAGTGTGAGCTGCCTCTGCCTCTTGCTGAGCTGCATGTCATTTTCTTGAGAACTGTATTTCTGATTAGCCTGTTTTGGTTCTACTTATTAACTATATGTTAGGGGGTGAAAATGGCTCTTTTATATATCTTTTATTTCTAATTTTTATTTATTTATTTATTTTATTTATTTATTTATTTATTTATTTATTGGTGGTACTGGGGTTCCTGGAAACCCTTCTACCTCTGGGATACTCTCCCAGATCTTTTTTATACTTTTTTTATTTTTGGAAACAGGGCCTCTTAAGCCAGATGGGCTGGCTTCGAACCAGCGCAATTCTCCTGTATCTGCCTCCCAAGCGCAGGGATTACAAGCGTGTGCCACCACTCCTGGCTCTAATTTCTTTTATTTTAACGTTAGTTTTTCTTTTCAGCCTTACATGGCCTAAAGTTTATTGATTTTTTTTAAGTGGTCTTAATGGTCTACTTATATTTGCTTTTTTCATTTTTTAATCATTTTTACCATTGGGTTACTTTTTCCTACCTTGTCTTAATGGCTTTCTTGGTATATCATTTAAATACTATCAAAGGAAACCATTGTACATGTACAGCTCAATGATTTTAAGAATCTTTCCAACCATCATCACAGTTCCAATTTTATAACCAAAAAGTTTTACCAAAGCATCCCTGTGTGGTCGCTTAGATTTTATACTACCCTATGCTCTAATAAGTAACTAATATTAGAGTGATGTTTACATATTAAAATAGATTTTTTTCATTTCAAAATAAGTCCTTACTGACCTTTTTTCTTTTACATAAAAACGATGCCTGCTTGCATCTCTAACAATCTGGATATTCATTTCTTTTTTTTATTAAAGGACATATAGTTTTGTTCTATTCTACTTCTCAAAGACCCAAGTAATCAGCTCGCCCCCATGCCTTGATTCTCATTCTCTGATTTAGCTTACACCCACTGCTTTCTGGGCAAGGGTAGCACACGTTACACCTCTCTTCACCATGCTGTGCTCCTCTTCTCTTGACTTCTTTAACTCTTTATCACTTCTTCTCATCCTCTTTTTCCACCTTTGCAGTATCCAGAGCCAGAGTTACTGGGGAGCATGGGTTGAGCCAAAGCTTCAGTTGCTGAAAAACATTGTATGTTGTCTTTTCTTTACATTAATCATACTTCCCCTGATTTGTAATCCAGTCGTAAACCAGGCTTAAAGTATACTTATGCACCAGACAGCTTGCTTAATTTCACTTTTTAGAACTTGACTTTGAACTCAGGTAAAGTAGCACTCACTTTTAAAGGCCAGCTGGAAATGAGATTAAAAAGAAAAGTATCGGCCGGGCGTGGTGGCGCACGCTTGTAATCCCCGAGCTTGGGGGGTGGAGACAAGAGGATCGCGCAGGTTCCTAGTCAGCCTCGCTGGCTTAAGAGACCCTGTCTCCAAATAAATAAAAAATATTTTTAAAAATAGGTCTGGGAGTGTAGCCCAGAGGTAGAAGGGCTTCCAGGAACCCCCATACCACCACCAAAAAAAAAGAAAAGAATCATGCTAGGTCTGGTGTTACACACCTGTACTCTCAGTACTTGGGAGACAACAACAAGCCCACTCCAGCTTTTCCAACACCCACCTTCACCCCTTAGCCTCCCTACAAATAACTCTCCTCCCCTTACTTCTGTGGCTGTAGAGTTAAAGGTCTCCATTTAATTATTAAAATGTTTGCAGTCAGCTATGAGTGTAGCAACTAAACATCTATTTTCTTCTCTCATACCACTTAATTCACTATAATTTAAGAAAAGTAGTTATAATGTAATATATTTTTAAATATTAGTTTCCAAAGTATATAATTATTGATTCTCAGTCTAGCTATGCCTGAGAACAACCAGAGAGCTTTTCATCATGATCTGGGTATCCAATCCCTTCAGGACCTGTGAAATGGAAGTGGCTGGACCTTGGCCTCTGTGTTTTCCCAGATCATCAAAATGACACACCTGAAGTGTGTGTGTGTGTGTGTGTGTGTGTGTGTGTGTGTGTGTGTGATCCGTATCTGAATTTGCATAGTTCCTCTACTACTGTCTTCTTTCCTACTGAATAATGATGCTGCTAAGAATATGCAAATTTTCAAGGTCACCAAAGCAACTGAAATAAGCTGTCACAGCCCCACACACAGGATTCCCCAGAGACTGACATGTGGGCTCTAGAGTAGCTTCTTCTCCTCCAGGGCCTCTGTCAGGACCCTCCTGCAATCCCTCTGCACCACCCCTCACTTCTCCACCCCTGGGCTCATTTCTACTCTACCATCCTGGATCCCCCCCACCCCCCTGCCCAGCATCTGGTTCAGGTGTGCATCTGGAGGCACATCTGAAACCTGAACTGTGTGCTCCTCCTTGGTCTGCTCCCATATGGAGCCTGAGAGAGACAGCTCATGGAGGTCCTCCCACGAAGGTCACCTAAACCCCTCAAGGAGTCCACTGGAGACCCTCAGGTGCTAATCCCCAGCACTTTGCAGGAGATATTTTCATACATGATATTATAAGTGGTGGTGGTGTTGTTGTTGTTGTTGTTGTTGTTGTTATTTTATTGAGAAGCAACAAATCCTCACTGAAGCATGCCCTCTATGTAGTATACCTTAAAAGGCCAGTCCCTCCTGCGGGAGTGACCACACTTAGGAAACTCCATGTGACATTGAGGTAGAGCCCAGATGAGAAGTCATATGTCTGTGTGGAGGCCTGGTCCCCTTACGCCTTTAATGACAGTGTAGCTCTTTGCTGCAGCTTCCTCAGCCATAAACCAGGGTCTATTGAATTCAATCAGAATGTCTATTTTATAAGTAATTTGAAAGTTTCTTTGAAAACCTGTCAAAATGATCTGATGAAGAGGCTTATCATGGTATCAAAAGGATTATCTAGATTATTTGAGTTTTTTAAGTTTCTTGTTATTTCTAGGTATTCGTCTTCTGTCAGAGGAGAAGCTGGCAAACACTTTCTCCCATCCTGTAGGCTCCCTCTTCAAACTCTTGTTTTCTTTGATGCATAGAAGCCTTTTAATTTGATATTATTTTATTGATTGATTCTCTGGGGGTGGATCTACTTGAGGAACTCTTTACCAGTGCCTATGTGTTGAAGAGTTGGCCCTATGTTTTCTTCTAGTAGTTGCAAAATTTCTGGTCTAATTTCTAGGTCTTTGATACATCTTGAATTTACTCTTGTACAGGGTGAGAGACTGGGGTCAAATTTCATAATTTCATTCTTCTATACATGGAGATCCAGTTTTTCTAGCACCATTTGTTGAAAAGGCTATCTTTCCTCCAGAATTTTTTTTTTTTTGTCTTCTTTGTCAAAAATAAACTGGCTATCCATATAAGGTTTTGTCTCTGGATCCTCTCTTCCATTGGTCTATAGCTTATGTCAGTACCATACTGCTTTTGTTACTACAGCTCTGTAGTATAATTTGAAATCAGGTATTGTGATGGTTCTTATTTCTCAGAATTGCTTTGGCTATTCCAAGTCTTTTTTTTTCATATGAATTTTAGGACTATTTTTCTAGTTCTGTGAAGAATATCATTGGCGTTTTGATCGTTACAATGCATCAACAAAAGCATATTTAAAAAAAAGAGTACTACCACCAACAAAAAGTATTAACTATTAATAGCTTCCTTTAGCAATTCATCATGTATAGACACTTTTCCATGCATTACACTGCAGTACTTGTCACCATATTTACTATTATTTTTAAAACTATGAATCAATACTGTTCTCTACTCACACCTGCTTCTCTGTCTATCTTGCTTGTAGCCCTGGAAAGGAAGATATCCATGCGGCAAAGCCGAGAGGAGTTAATAAAGCGAGGGGTCTTGAAGGAAATCTATGATAAAGGTAAGAGGAACAGTCCACTGTGCATGGGCCGCGGAGCCATGTGTAGATTCTGCAGCATATTTCTTGGTGATGCATTTAGTTTTCTGCATCAATTCATCAAGATTTGAACCCTTCAAACTCCAGGCAATTCTGAAGAGAGCAGAGAATGTAGCAGAGGGTGCTGAAGGTATCCATGTCACATAAAAGGAGAGCAAAAATTTCCCTTTTCTCAGCTTCAGAATCAAACCACAGGATGCTAAGAAAAATGATGTGGCTTCAGAAGCGATGTGGGTCCCAGTCCTGAGTCTGGTGGTGTGCAAGCCCACACAGCTGGGGAGAATTTAATTGCTTAAGCTCTTAAAGGCACTGTGGTTCCCAAGATAAATGGTAAAAAGCCACAAGCATCTAGGATTTTCTTTAGAGGTTTTTCCTTGTTTTGTCTATTTACCCTACCCACTGCAGTCTGTCTCCCCAGAATAGAAAAAAAAAAAAACTGAAGTGCATGCACAAAATATCTTTTTTTTTTTTTTTGTGGTACTGGGGGTGGAACCCAGAGGCTTTCTACGTCCAGGCTACACTTCCAGACCTATTTTATATATTTTATTTGGAAACAGGGTCTCACTAAGTTGCTGAAAGCCTCACTAAGTAGCTGAGGCTGGCTTCGAACCTGTGCGATCCTCCTGTCTCAGCCTCCCAAGCGCTGGGATTACAAGCGTGCGCCACCACGCCTGGCACAAAATATCTTAAACAATGAATATTTCGAGGGATCACGGTGTCTGGGAATGCGCCCACAAGTGTTTGCCCATGAGACACTGGTGCGTCCTTTGCTTTTTGAATGACTCCCTCCAAACGAATGTGTGCAGTGGCGACACATCATGTTAACTAAATCTCTCCCCTCCACTCCAAGAACTTTGTTGATGAAGTTGTATCTGCACGTATATTCTCTCTCTATTGTTCTTTCTTCTGTCTTTCCTTCCTCTGTCCTCTTCTCTTCCTAAGAGGAATACACTCTCCTCTTAGGGCTTTGCATAAAAATTGACTGCCTCACTGACCCTGTTGCAGTTGCGCGTCACAGCTGTCCGAGTCAAGTCCTCTTAACTGATGCTGGTGGGCCAGATTGCTCAGTATCCTACCCTAAAGCACGTATCCCCATGTCAAGCACTCCTGTAATTCCGATGACATCGTCTGCTTACCGTGTTTTGCGGGTCTGCCACGTGGCTGGGTTGGGTGCTGCCTCCCCAGGTCCCGTGCATCCATCAGAGCCCACTCCTTTGCCAGCTGCACCTGTTTCTCTGGTGTCTCCCACCTTCTTCATTATTCTCATGGGCTTCCCAGTGCTTTGTTTGAAGCATTCTCTCTTCCTGCAAATTGCCAGACTGAAAAAGCAGCGGGGCTCCTTTCCTGCCCCGGTGTCAGGGGAGCCTGGAGGAACGAGGTGGAGCTGTACTATTTCAAGCAACATTCTGTAATGATCAAAGTCCCCTGGGCCCACACATCCCTGTTCCTCTGGTGCGCCACTTTATTATGCACGTGAGGGGAAGGCCACAGCAGAATGGTTGATTAAGATCCCCAGGGAGAGAGGGTCCATAAAGTTGTCACTTTTTCTTCATTGTCTTGCTTTCTGTACAATCATCTCCACCTTCATCTTCACTCTTCATCCTAAGCTCCCTTCTCCACCTTCCTACCCTAAGAGAGAAGGGAGATGTCTGACTACAGGTCTGATATTATATAATAAGCAGCCAAGCGCTTAAATAAATATTATTGTCACAGCCAGAGCTAATTCAGAGGCAGTTAAACACTTCTTTCTCCTCCCAGACATTTTTTTCTGCAAACTTGGTCCCGTTCTGTAAAACCTCAAGAGACTGTTTCACTATAGTATTCATTATTCTGATTGCATCTAATAGCCGGGTAAAGGTGAGTATCACCCAGGTGGCTTTCTTGTTAAAAAAAAAAAAATGAAGTACAGTCTGTTGGAAGTAGTTACATTTTGTAGGGAAAGAAACAGAGGGCCGAAGCCATGCCAGCAGTCAGAATTCCCAAGAGCAGGAGGCGACTCTTTTCCAGTTGTTTCCCCATCGGTAGTCAAGGAGCCACACGCCACACTCCCAGTAAGGGGCCGTGGAGGAAAGGACTATAGGACCATGTCACCCTTATCTGTCACCTGTGACCCCAACTTCCTATTGTTTTTTTTTTTTTCATCTTGGCACTTTTTACAGTCTCCTAATTTCTGTTTGTTCGTTGACTGACTTTCCTGACTACAATCCATAAATTCCGGGAGAACAGGGTCCTCTGAGAACTGCTGCTAGATTCCCCCAAACTTCGAATAATGTTCACTGGAGATTAGGCTCTCAAAAATATTTGCTGTCTACAATGATGGGAAAAGAGAAGAAGAATCAAAATGGAAACTCCACCACACAGCAGGGTATAGGTTTACTTTTGCTGTAGGGTTTTCTGATAAGCGTAGCCCTTAGGCATCACTCTAAACTTTAACCTCATTCCCTTAGCTCCTGTGACATTGGCAGGGGGGAGCCTGAGCTCTGGAATCAGATCAACGGGTTGCAGTTCCAGTCCAATAGCTGTGCAGCCTTAGTCAAGTTTGCATAACTTGTCTGTGCTTCTGTTTTGTTTCCTTGATCTCAAAACAGTGATAATTCTGTGATGAGGAAGGACTGCATGAGGTAATCCATGCCCTCTCCAGGAGCCTTTCTCAAAGGAAATGTTAACGTGCCAGTCTCATTAGTCTTGTCATCATCCTTTATATTTTTTCAAACGCTTTATAGGTCTCATCTTAGGTGAACATGGCAGCAGGCCCAAGAATTAGAAAGGGAGAACATCAAGCTGGGCGTGGTGGCACACGCTTGTAATCCCAGCACTTGGGAGGCTGAGACAGGAGGATCGTGCAGGTTCAAAGCCAACCTCAGCTACTTAGTGAGGTTCCCAGCAACTTAGTGAGACCCTGTTTCCAAATAAAATATAAAATAGGTCTGAGAGTGTAGCCCGGAGGTAGAAGGCCGCTGGGTTCCATCCCCAGTACCACCACCAAGAAAGAGAGAGAGAGAGAGAGAGAGAGAGAGAGAGAGAGAGAAAGAAAGAGAGAGAGAAAGAAAGAAAAGAGAGAAAGAAAGGAAGGAAAGAGAGAAAGAGAGAGAGAGAGAGAGAGAGAGAGAGAGAGAGAGAGAGAGAGAAGGAAGGAAGAAACGGAGAACATCATTGTCTTCATTTACCTGAAAATTTAAAAAGTACCAAGCAAGAGCCAGGTGTGGTAGTGCATGCCTGTAATCTCCGTAGGCTGAAACAAGAGGGCTGCAGATATGAGGTTAGCCTCAGCAATTTAGCAAAACTCTCAGCAACCTAGCAAGACCTTGTTTCAAAAAAGTATATTAAAAAAGGCTGGGAGACTTCCGGGAAGATGGCGACCGAGAAAAGCGGGGCTTAAGAGTCCTGCTAACAACCAATCTCCATTACCACAAAAAGAGCGCCTTTCATAGCCAGAAAACACCATCACCAGAAAAACAAAAAAACCACCAGGCTCCAGAGAGAAAGCGGACTGAGAACAGAGCTCAGGGCCACAGAGGAGACACACGCGCCCGAGGACGCGGCAGCAGCGCCATACTGCCGGCGGCAGCGGCGAACTCAGCGGACGGCTACAGCAAGCCGAGGTGAGCCGATGCGGAACAGCCAGGCGGATCTTTCGGCGCAGACAGCATTTAAAGCTCCCAGTGGCTGAGCTCAGCACACGCTGCAGGGATTCAGAGTGGAAATCAAAACCAGAGAAGAAAAAATACGCCAGCCTCATGGCCGAGGGCGTGGCAGAGGCGCCATATTGCCACCGGCGGTGGCAGCAGCAGTGAATTCACCGAGTCCAGTACAGCTACATCTACGTACTCAAGAACAGTGAGTCAAATTGCGGGCCACAGAGGAGAAATCCCAGTATTGTGCCTCCTGGGACTTGACCCAGTGAGGGAGTGGTGGTGGCAGAGATATCACACCATAGGAGAGCGTGCAACCTGGCACCCCCCATAGTTTAAAGTAGCCTCTATCGACTCCCTGGGTCGGAGACTCTGTGATACAACCCACTAAAGGAGTAGTAGGGTCTGAGATAATACAGACTCGAGATCCAGAGCACCTTAAGTGAAGCCATAGTGACCCAAGGGAAGAACCCAGAGAAGGCACAAACCTCCGAAATCATGGGAAAGAGGAATAACACTGGAGCAATGAATGCCCACAACCCCACAACATCAGAACCTGATAAAACAGAAAATCAGAGATTTCTAGAAGATCAAATCAGGAAAATAACTGTAGAAATAATAGAGGTGCTTCGAAAAGAACTCAGAGAGAGCCAAAAAGAGATAAAGGATGCAATTAATGAAGTAAAGGCCTCAATTCAAAGCACAAACAACCGATTAGACCACATGGAGAACAGAATCTCGCTCTTAGAAGATGAGCAATCCAAAAATGAATGCATAGTTTCTAATCTAGAAAAAGATATCCAACAGCAGGAATCTGACATTGAAGAAATATGGGCCCATTTTAAGAGAGCTAACCTAAGAATAATTGGAATAGAGGAGGGAAAAGAAAGTGAAACCAAAGGGATCAACAATCTCTTCAAGGAAGTAATAGCAGAAAATTTTCCAAATATAGAGCAAGAGGTTGATACACAGATCCAGGAAACTTATAGATCTCCCTTTAGACAGGATCCGAGAAGAGGATCCCCACGCCACATAATTGTCAAAATGACCAATGTGGAAGCCAAGCAGAGAATCTTAAAGGCAACAAAAACAAAGGACCAAGTGACATTCAGAGGCAAACCAATTAGAATCACTCCAGACTTCCCAAACCAAGTCATGAGAGCCAGAAGGGCTTGGAGTAACATATTCCAAACTCTGAAAGAAAACAACTTCCAGCCAAAAATTTCCTATCCAGCAAAACTTTCTATCAAATTAGATGGAGAAATAAGAAGCTTCCATGACAAACAGAAACTGAAGGAATTTATGTCTTCAAAACCAGCGCTAGAGAAAATACTCAAAGAGATTAACTACAAAGAAGAAATAGGTAACACTCACCAGAACCAGAGAAACAAGAGTTTCCATCCAACAGACAACTAAGATTGGTTATCTGTGGAGATTCATTATTTATGTTAGTCTTTTACCTATCTCTAAATTGTATTGTTTGCCTTTATTGTTGTTAATTTTTAGGATTTCTAGTTGGAATATTAATATACCTTCAGATATAGCATTTGGAAATATTTTATCCAATTCTATTAGTAACTGTTAACTCTGTTTACATTGTCTTTGGATATACAATATTTTCTTTTATTTTTTAGGGAGTTTGTATATTCTTCTGTTGCCTGTGCCATTGAAATCATATCCAAGAAATCACTGCCAATTTCAATGTTGTGAGGTTTTATGACCCAGATTTTCTCCTAAAAGTTTATAGTCTTAAGATTTATATTTATGTCTTTTATCTAGTTTGAGTTAATACTTGTATGTGGGATTAGGTAAGGGTCCAATTTTATTCTTTTCCATGTAATTATTATTTTTCAACAATATTTAGTTAAAAGATTATTATTTCCACCACCAAATCTTCGTGGAAACCTTGTCAAAAATAACTTGACAATATAGGGAAGAAGTTAGCTCTAGGCTTGTATTTAACTCCAATGGTCTATATATCTGCCTTTAGAACAGTACTACACTGTTTCAATTATTGTAGCTTTATATGGTTTGAAATCAGAAAATATACATCTTCTAGCTTTGTTTTTACTTCGAGATTGTTTTGGGTATCTAGAGTCCATATTCCATATCAGGATAGATTTTTTTCTGAAAAATAAATATATGATAGTTTCACCTAAAAAAAAGAAAAAAATATTCTCTGGTAAGAAAGAAAGCAAAAAGAAATATTGAAATGTTATCTTTAAGTCATCAAAAGCTTGGTATCAGACAAATGAAACTGTTATGTGAGATTATCATTTTTAATTTTGGATAAATTGCTATAATACTAGATGTCAACCACTAAGCCAAGCATGGGAGGGAGGGACAGGGAGAGAATGGGGTGGGGATCGGGTGGGGGCTGACTGGGCGATGTGTGCATGTATGTCTACAAAAGTTTGTATCCCACTATGATGTATGAATACAGTGCACCAATAAAATAAAATTTTAAAAAAATATACTTTAAAAAGACAAAATTGAGAAGCTCTGCAGACACAAAAGCAAATAAAAATAATCACCAAGTGAAAAAAAAAAAAAAAAGGCTGGGAGTATAGCTCAGAGGGAGGATGTTCTGTGTTCAATCCCCAACACCAAAATAAAATAAATGCTACAAAGATCTTCAACCTCCTCAAAATGGCCTTGGCAGTCATTGTCAATGAGAACCTGCCCCTGCAGCCTTATTCAGTTCCATTTTACAACCACCCTGCCTTCCTGGGGTCTCAGCATCATCTTCCTCTCCCACACTCTTTCCTCTCTGTAACATCCCTATCGGCTGAGATTCTAGTGGGTAAAACAAATGAAACTTCATTGCCAAAACCTGATGAACCACAAGTGGCAAAGGGATGTTAACCATGTTTTGCAAATTGTTAGCTTCAAAGACCGATTTCATAAATTTCAAGTAATCATTACATGTTGCCTGGCTGGAAATTCCTCATTTTGCACCACCTGCTCATGTGAGCACAGAACTTGAGCTAGTTACCTGGCAGCACAACTGTTTTCATCAGAGGTACACAGCCCCTGACAGCTGCCGTGCAGCCAGGCTGAAGTGTGATGAGCGCATCCGCCTGTCGCCCGCCCAGACTCTATTGACAATGTGGTTATATCATCTGTGTGCATGATGTTGCCAAGGTGGTGGACAGTCGTTTGTACTGTTTGGCAGGGACAGTTATTTTTCTAGTTCTCTTTACATAATCAATTGTGCTTCATAATGACCCACTCATCCATACAGAGCCTAAAAGTAAACTACATATAATGACATGAAATTCACTATTTAGCAGACTTAGTTCACTATTTGGGTAGAGACGACTCAGAATTGATGACATGTTATATCACTCTTAACAGTTCTCAAAATCCTCTGTATTTTCTTAGTTGGTTAAATTCCCAAAGGGTCAATTAATTAAATCAGAAAAAGCCAGGAATGGTAGCAGATGCTTGTAATCTCAGTACTTGGGAGGCTGAGACAGGAGGATCACAGGTTCAAAGCCAGCCTTGGCAACTCAACAAGGCCCTCAGCAACCTAATAAAACCCTGTTTCCAAATAAGAAAGAAAATCAGGCTGAAGGTTGAATGCCTTTGAGTTCAATCTTCAGTACCATAATGAATATAAATAAATAAGTAAACTAATTAAATAAAATCAATAGAAATGAGAACTTGGATCTAAAGATAACCTCAAACTTCTCTAAAAATCCCTCATTTATTGGACTATGTTAAAAGCAAAGAATATAGTTATTCAATGGCTTGTATTTTTACACAGGCTTCTATAGAATCACCCAATTTTAGGGTACAGAAGAGCTTTAGATAAAAGTTTAAAAATCAGAAGAATTTGCTTGATTGATTTCTAGGTGTGTTGTGATTACTTGAGAATGCAACCAACTTTAAAAACTTTATAGAAGGGAGTTTTTTAATTCTTTTTATTTGAGTGGTAGTTTTCCAAATGTTCTACAATATGGCTCTAATTGTTTTATGAAGAATGGACCATCAACACTCTAAATAGCAAAAACATTTGGCCAAGCGATGGTGGAAAATAATGTGATTTGACAGACAGCTTATTTTTATTCATCCTCAGTCTTATAGGCTGTTTGTTTAAATTATAACTGAATTTAACCTAAACAAAGTTGAATTAAAGTTTTCCTGTGCTCCCAGAACATTCGCTCATTCAACAAATTGGTACCTCTGTGCCAGGAGCTGTCTAGGAACTGAACTGCACAAACCACAATCAAAAGAACAAAATCTGATACAAACATATATATGCATGTGTTACTATGGTAGCCTGGCTTCAATTTCTTTGGATAGATACCCCAGAGTGGTATTGCTAGATCCTGTGTTAGGTTCATTCCCATTCTTCTGAGGACCCTCCACACTGAGCTCTGTAGTGGCTGCACTAATTTGTAATCCCACTAACCGAGTATCAAAGTTCTTAAAGTTCTTACATTCCCAAAGCCTCACCAGCATTTATGATTTTGTTCAAATGATTGCCATTCTAATTGAGGTTAGGTGAAATCTCAGAGTAGTTTTGATTTGCATCTCTCTGGTTGCTAATGATATTAAATATGTTTTCATATATTTATTGGACACTTGTGTTTCTCCTTTTTGTGAATTGTCTGTTTAGTTCACTTGTTCATTTTTTGGTTGAGTTATTTGTTTTGTGGGCAGTATGTTTCTTGAGTTCTTTGTATATTACCCCTCTGTCTGAGGAATGACTGGCAAAGATCTTCTCTGAAGATGGGCTCTTTATTAAGGTTCTTAACAGCATAATTTATAAATGCCAAACTAAGGAACTAGCCTAGGTGTTCATCAACAGATGAATGGATTACAAAATTATGGGATATATACACAATGGAGTTCTACTCAACCAAAAAGAACAAAATTATATCATTTGCAGAGAAATGGATGGAACTGATGAATATTATGCTAAGTGAAATTAGCCAGTCATAAAAAGTGAAAGCTTGGATGCTTCCCTTCGTAGGTGGAAGCTAGGGAAAAATTGGGACACAACTGGGATTCCAGACAGAGGAGAAGAACCCCTAGTGGAGTGAGAGAGGGGACCTAATGGAGGGAGGCCAGAGAGGGAAGGGGGACTCGATGAGGGAAACACTTCATTGGACATGCATGGTGTACATACACAAGCTTATCAATACCAATCACAATGCCAGGCACAGGGAGGGTGAGGAGGTGGCAGTGGAGGAGTGAGGGGGTCACTGAGTGCTGCGAGAATGTATCCTCTGTCACTCTGAACTTCATTGTGATGTATAATTACAAGGCACCAATAAAAAAGAACAAAATCTTACCTTCTCAGAGTTCACATTCTACTAGAGTAGATAAGAAATAAGAAGTATATGATATATTTTCAACGAGTGATGAGAAATCTTAAAAAAAAATCAGCAGGATGAGGAAGGAGGGGATGGGGTTTTGTTTTTTTAACAAATTTTTATTGAACATAAATAGTATACATTTAAACTATATTTGGTGCCCTCTTCCCCCCCGCCCCTGTTTTCCCTTCCCCCGTCCCACCAATGGTTGTCCAGGTTAACCATGTCTTATTCATAATTTTACACATGTTCAGATGTAGACCCTCATTAATCAAGATCAGCCTTCCTCCTCTCCTATCCTTCCATTCAAACTTTGCTGGTATTTCCTCTCCATTATCTGGAGTTCCACTGGTATCCTTTGTGTTTCCTAGTTTGGGCATATTAGGGGAAACATATGTACCTTCTCCTTCTGTGCTTGGCTGATCTCACTTAACATAATGTTCTCCAGGGCTTTCCATCTTCTTGCAAATGATATAATTTTGTTCTTCTTTATGGCTGAATAGAATTCCATTGTGTGTATTTCCCACAGTTTTGCTATCCATTCATCTGTTGATGGTGATCTGGGTTGGTTCAGAAAATTAAAGCAAGAATAAACAAGTGGGATAACATCAAACTAAAAAGTTTCTTCTCATCAAAGGAAGCTATCAATAACCTAAAGAGGAAGCCTACAGAATGGGAAAGGATCTTTACCAGCCACCATTCTGATAGGGGGCTAATATCCAGAATATACAAAGAGCTCAAAAGACTCTACACTAGCAAAGCAAACAACCCAATCAAGAAATGGGCAAATGAACTAAATAGACACTTCACAAAAGAAGAGATACAAAGAGCCAATAGACACATGAAAAGATGTTCTTCATCACTGGCCATCAGGGAGATGCAAATCAGAACTACACTGAGATTCCATCTAACCCCAGTCAGAGTGGCAAGCATAAAGAAATCAAACAACAAATGCTGGCGAGGATGTGGGGAAAGAGGAACTCTTTTACACTGTTGGTGGGAATGCAAACTAGTTCAACCACTATGGAGATCTGTGTGGAGATGCCTAAGAAAGGTGGGAATAGATCCACCATATGATCCAGCTATACCACTCCTGGGTATCTTTCCAAAGGGGCTGAATTCAGAGAAATACAGCAACATATGCATACCTATGGTCATAGCAGCACAATTTGTAATAGCCAAAATATGGGGATGGGGTTTTAAATAAAGGCAATCATGAAGACCTTTCAAAGCAGGTGACCATGATTACAGAGACCTAGATGAAAGTATCAGTTGGCTGAAACAGGTGCTTGGGCATCCACATGTAAACCTTGATCCTACTATTACTATAAAGAAACTTGTAACCTAGTTCCCAAGCCCTTTCAGTTTTTAAATTGACTCCGTATGTTTCTGTTAAACTGAGCTGTCTCTATTGCATTTGCTCCCCTTTCTTTAAAATCAGAGCCTAAAACCTGCAGCCGAGAGCCTGAGGTGGCTTTTCACTTCAGAGAATTCCAAGTTCCTCCACAGCCTACAAAACCCTGCTCGATCTGACCCAACCCCTGACTTTGGCTTTAGCTTCCTGCATACCTCCTCAGAATCCTTTCTCCTTGAACCCACTCCAGCCCTGCTGCTTCCAGCCCTGGAGGTTCACATTGGTCACTCTCTTTTCTAGAATCCTGTTCCCCCAGATACCCACATACTAACTCCTCTTTCAAATCTTGGCTCAGATTTTACTCTCTCAATGAAGCTTATGACTATCAATATTTAACCAAATTTAAAATTGACATCCTGTCACTACATTCTTAGTTTCTCTTATCTTGCTCCATGGTGTCTTTATTATCCTTTCTCGCATGCTCTATAAATTACTTAGTAACCAGGTCATTTTGTCTTCCTCCTCCTCCTCCTCCTCCTCTTCCTCCTCCTCCTCCTCCTCCTCCTCCTCCTCCTCTCTTCTTCTTCTTCTTCTTCTTCTTCTTCTTCTTCCTCTTCTTCTTCTTCTTCTTTCTCTCTCTCTCTCTCTCTCTCTCTCTCTCTCTCTCTCTCTCTCTCTCTCTCTCTCTCTCTCTCTCTCTCTCCTTATAATAAGCTGTACCAGGCAGAGTGGGGTCTTTAGTTTGTTCCCTAACATAACAAAAGTGCTCATGACAGGGCATAGGACATAACTGATGCTCAGAAAGTGCTTATTGAAAAAGCACCAAATGCAGACCCGGCTTGCTCCTGCATGCCCAACCTGGTTTAATCACCTGCACTGGCAAATTCCAGAACACTTGTCCTCCCTATTTATTCCATTTCATGGTACATAAAACTTTATGGCCAGTTATTTAAATAGGCAATATTATACTAGATATATATAATGAACATGGATACCAAATATATTCAGATAATGTCTTCAAGTGTTATGGGGGAAATATCCTAAAGACTGTGCACCGTTCAGTCATTAGTAAAATAGTGATGATATTTCTCTACTTAGCAAGAACCTCAATAAATCATATAAGCTGACTACCAGTGTCATTTGAATGTAGAGTAAAGCCCAAAAAAGTGATTGGCACTTTTATTTTGGTACTAGGGATTGAACCCACGGGCATTCCAGCTCTAAGCTATACCCGCAGCCCCTTTTAATTATTATTTTGAAGCAGGATCTCACTAAGTTACAGAGGGTCTTGATAAGTTGCTGTGTCTGGCCTCAAACCTGAGATTCGCCTGTCTCAGCCTCTCAAGTACTGGGGTTACAAGCATGTACCACCACACCCAGCAGAGAATGACTCTTAAACACCCAAGAAGACCATAGGCCATTCCTTTGGAATTTATAGGAGCACAGGAAATCTTGGCATATTGATAGTCAGAGGTTCTCAATAAATATTGCAACTTGTGGTCATTGCAAATGATCCTTACAAATAAGCATCAAACTGTAATTAAAGCTAAGGGATAACTGTGTGCTGGGACTTTATCCCTGGATCTCCCTATAAAACATCAATTCTTTCTTTTTCTTTTTTCAGTACCGGGGATAAAACCCAGGAGCATTCTATCTTCTCCAAGCTACACTCCCAACCCTATTTTTTTTTAATTCTTTATTTTGGAACAGGGTCTTACTGAGCTGCAAAGGGCCTCAGTAAGTAGCTGAGGCTGGCTGTGAACCATGATCCTCCTGTCTCAGCCTCCCAAATGCTGGGATTACAAGCATGTACCACCATGCCAAGCTTTGAAACCTCAATTCTATCACGATGTTACTTGCTTCACAGAGTATGAGTGTATATAATTCACATGCACGTTTCTTGTGAGAAGAGCAGGGGAGAGGGGCTGGGTGGCATGCCAGCATGCCTGTACCCTTCTTGTGGGAGCCCAAAGTGAACCAGTTGGGGCTGCTGCAGGGTATCCAGTAGTTTGTTTTGCAGCCTCCCTAAACCTGGGGAGAAGGGGTACTTGGAGGAGAAAGGAGCTCCAGGGGTCATGTCTGCTGCCAGCAGACGGCGGCATTGATGGGAAGCGCCTTAGCTGCTTTGTTTTCTAATACACACTGGAATCAGAGATAACATTTCACAGAAAATAATAAAGTGCACCGAGCTGTGTTTTTCTCCTCCATCAGGTTAGAGCAACCTTTTGGAAGGCGTTATTTTTAATTGTAAACACAAACAAAAGCCTCCTGAAATGGACAACTCCATTTCCTTCCTCTGGCGTTCAAGAGGGAAAGGGCTGATACTTAAATTAAAAAGGTCATCGGTTTTTCAAAGTGAAAATAAAAAAATTCTTCTTCATATTAGAGGGAAAAAAAGAGTAGGCTTGAGCCTTCTGCAAGCCCCTTATTTATCTGGCATCACAGGTGCGTAGGCTTTTAAAGTCTCCGAGTTTATGGGAGATGCTTTTCCCAGCCTTTCCCAGGCACCATGGCTTCTCACATTCTTATCGATGCCATCTCACCCAGAAATAGCTGTGATTTGTGGGGGAAACTGTGTGGAAATGAAAAGTGTTTCCTTTCAATATCCTTACCCTGTGATCATTGTGTCTCTCCTCCGTGCTTAATACAATGTGTCTTCCTTGATCCGCTCATTTAGGCTTCTAAACAACATCTGCCTTTCAAAATGCAAAGGTGTCAAACTGAGTGGGGTGGGAAGAGGTTTAAACAATAAAGACAACAAAGAGAAATTGTGATACAGATTCTCTTCAGCTACACTGAATTCTCAGAAAAGCACTGCCTCGAGAAAGAAGAATCAATGAAGTGATTGTTTTAGTGCTAAGTATGCAATGCCCAGTTAACTCACTCCTTCACCATACACTGATTGCACATCTGTCACATTGCAGGTGCCATTTGGGGTACCAGAAATAAAACACTAGGAAGAAGAAGGCATCCTAGCCATGAGAACTGCAGTCCTGGTGATAGACAGGCAGCTTGGGTGTTAGGTTGGAGACATATATGGCTCAGATGGCACATGGAGATGTCCCTCACCCAGATCTGGGGACATAAACATGGTACCTTGGAAGGAACCGCATCTTGGAGCAAATCTGAAAGATGGGTAAGAATGACCCTAGAGAAGAGAGGTCAGGCAGGGGGAATGTTACCAGATGAAGAACTAGCACAGACTGAGAGGTAGCCACAGAAATCGGAAGTGAGCCAGATGGAAAGCATGATGAAAGCCCAGGCAGGAGACAAGGGCGCATTGCCAGGCAGGGGAAATGGTCCACAAATGAGCCATGCCTGAGAGAAAGGTAAGGATGGAAAGTGACCTCTCCATCATTTTTTATGCTGCAGCATAAGTTCAGTTTTCTGTGAAGCCAATAGGCTGTCAGCAGGATATAAGTTAAGATGCTCTGGCTGCAGGCAGCAAAAACACTTATCTCAGAGAGGCTGAAACAATAAGCGAATTTGGAACATCCCCAAGGCCAACAACCTCTGTGTTTGTCCTCTTAAGTATCCCACATGCCTTCAGCAATGCTCAGAGTTTATTGGTGCTCCCTTTGTGTTGATTGCATGAGTGAGTGAATGAATCTCACAAAATAAAGCCCAGTGTGGGGGCAACACCAGGGTTGGTTAATTCCTCGAATATATGGCATGAGACCATCTGGGCTACAAATCCCCTTGGTAACAAGATGGCTGCAATAATTCCAGCATCACATGCAAATAATGCACATACCACATTCTCCCAAAGAACAAGAGGGGTATCTTCTTGGTACATCTTTCCAAAAGCAAAAATAAGCTTGCCCTAAGAGCTCTTCAGAAGTACCCTCAGGTGTTATTGACAGGAATTTTTGGAGATAACCCCTGGGATATTTGTTCTTTTAATTTTTTGCTGTTTTTTATACTTTTATTGATGCATTGTAATTATACATCATACTGAGATTCAAAGTGATACAAACAGACTTGTACACAATACTTGCTGCACATACTGTTTCCCTCTGGATCACACACACACACACACACACACACACACACACACACACACACACGCTAGTGATGAAACGAGGGTTTCTTGAGAGAAAACCCGGCGAGTTCTTGTCTACGGTGAGCGAAGAATGACATCCGCAGACCTCAGGAAGGGGAGTAAAAGGTTTATTGGAAGCAGCAGGGAATGGGGTAAGGGTGGCTGAACACCCCCAAAGGGGCTGGAACTCTGGGTCCAGCAGCTGCCTTCAGGACAATACTTGAGAGTAGCCCAAGCCAAATTGCCTTCAGGTGCAGGCTGCTTTCTTCCGGAGTCCACACAATCTGCCAGAAGGGAATAGAGAACTCCGGGTCAGAACTCCGGGGTCCAGTAGCTGCCTTCAGGGTCACTACCCGAGTGTCGCCCGAGCCAAGTGCCCATCAGTTGCAAACTACTTTCTCCCAGAGCCCACGTGATCTGCCAGAAAAGAGGTACAGGTCACCCCTAGGGGCCTGGTCAGCCATGATGTCCAGCAGAGGCCTTCAGGTCACTACTCGAGAGTCACCCAAGCCATGTGCCCTCAGATGCACTCTGCCTTCTCTCAGGGCCAACACGACCTGCGAGAGAGAGAACAGCTCCCCAAAAGGGGAGGGGTCCCGAGCGGGAAAGTCCCCCTTTTGCCATCCGACTGGCCAATGCCTGACCGCTTGCAAGTCTGTTTTTGGTGAGGGTGACTTTTGGGATTCCAAGGAGAATTTGCATAGGGCATTTGCAAGTCCTTTGAAGGGTCTCCTTTCAGGAATGCCAGACTTGCTCGGTGGGTTTGTTGATTAGGAAACTCAGGATGGCTTTGTGAAGCTCTGGCCTTCTTATCTCCTGAGCCTTTGGAATTTCAGGCATTTGTCGCCCCTCAGGAAACTCAGGAAATTAACTTTTTTTCTACCAAGGCCTTTCCCTATCTGCCTATTTCCTTTCTATCTCCTCAGTGAGACCGGTAGTGATTCCTTCAGTTATGGACATAGCATTGTAAGGGAGAGGAAAAGGAGAACTAATGTTATTTATTTATTTATTCATTCATTCATTTATTTATTTTGCATTATTTATTCATTCATTTATTCATTCATTTATTTATTTTGGATGGAACCCAGGAGCATTCTACCTCAGAGTGACATCCCCAGCCCTATTTTTTACTCCATTTTTGAAACAGGGTCTCACTGAGTTGCAAAGGGCCTCACTAAGTCACTGAGGCTATCCGTGAACCATGATCCTCCTGTCTCAGCTTCCCAAATTACCAGCGTGGTATGCCACCACGCCTGGTTAAGTTTGGCAAATGTTTTTATCAATGTAAGTATTGCCAGTAGAATCAACTCTGTAAGAGCACTTCCTGGTATGAGCTCTCTCTGGGAGACCCACGATGATGGTATCCTTTCCAACTGCCCTCTGTGTCCCTCCTGTGAACTCTGGCAAGGTCCCTCTGGTATGACAGTCGTCAGTGTCTACCCTGCCTGCTTATGCTCCACCATCCACAGCCTGTGCATGCACTGACCACTGACCTGTGCCTATTGAGGCCAGCCAAACTTGGAGAGCCTCGTCACTAATTAAATAAAAAATAGATAGATAAATAAATAAATAAATAAAACACTGCCTGTAGCTTGGAAGAACTTTCCTAAATTCATGCTTTTGCCTACTTGTTAGGTAGAGTTAGACAAGTGAATGTGGCCTTCAGCCTTAACCTGCAGGTAAAGATCTAGAACCACATTACTCTCAGCCCTGGTTTCTGGCCCTGGCCCTCTTATTTCTCGTCTATAGAAGATTCAGGACACCATTTTCTTCTATCTAAATTCTGCTTTCTTCCTTTTCCTTTTTTTTTTTTTTTTGTTTGTTTGTTTGTTTCTGCAGTACTGGGGATGGAACCCAGGGGCATTCTACCTCCAGGCTACACCCTCAACCCTATTTTTGTATTCTTTATTTTGAAACAGAGTCTCACTGAGTTGCAAAGGGCCTCACTAAGTAGCTGAGGCTGGCCACAAACCTGGATCCTCCTGTCTCAGCCTCCCAAATTCTGGGATTACAAGCGTGCACCACCATGCCCAGCTTTTGGATTTTGCTTTCTGATTAAATATAAAGTTAGGATCCCAGACTGTTCCAGCCAGCAAGGCTCTTCTTCAATCCCTCCCCCTTGCAATCTCTGCCCCAGGCCTGCTTGATTGATCCTCCTGGTATCTCTGGGCACAGTGTGGCCTGCTGTTCTCTTCAGCTCCGTTTGGCCCTGTGAGTCCTCTCATACGGTTGTTGGAGGATAAAGGATATCCTACAGCTTGGGCTCTTAGATCATCGCCTGCCTCGAGAAAGTGTTGTACTCAAAGGTCGTTCTCTGTGGTCTCCACCAAACATGAGCACTACTGCCCTGCTCTTTTATCCCCATTGATGTGCCGTCCCTTCCCAGCTCCTCTTCACCCTCCCAAGTCCACCCAAAAGGAGCAGAAGTTCCACCATCAAGCTTCTGGGCTTCTGCAAAGGCCATGTCTACCTGCATGGTTTTGCATTGCTTAGGATCCCATTGTCCACACATGTCCCAGAGCACAGCTGCCTCCCAGGGATCCAGGTTTCCCACCACTACAGTTTCTCTAAAGGAAATGTGGACCCATTTAGTGACTTCTAAGTTGCAAAATAAATTTACCTTTGTTTATGCTTGGGCCTGTTATTGAGGTTTTCAAGTCCACTCTTAGAACCTTCGGGAGTAAAAGAAATATTCTGTGCTGAACACAGTGATGCACGCCTGTAATTCTAGTACTTGGGAGGCAGAGACAGGAAGATTTCAGGTTGGAAGCTATTGCATGATAACTTAGTGAGACCTTGTTTCAAAATAAAAAATAAGGCCATGCGTGGTGGCACACACCAGTAATCTCAGTATTTGGGAGGCTGAGACAGGAGGATCAGAGGTTTAAGACCAGCCTCAGCAACTTAGTGAGACTCTAAGCAATCTAGCAAGACCCTTTGGGAGGCTAAGACAGGAGGATCAAGGATCTCAGCCAGCCTCAGCTACTTAGTGAGGCCCTTTGCAATTCATTGAGACCCTGTTTTAAAGCAAAGAATAAAAGGGCTGGGGGTGTAGCTCAGAGGGAGAATGCCCCTGGTTTCCATTCCCAGTACCGCAAAAAGAAGAAAAAAATTTAAGGCTAAGGATATAACTCAGAGGTCCAATGGCTCTAGGCTCAATCTCCAGTACCACAAAAAGCAAAAATGCTAGAGGCATAGCTTAGAGGCAAAATATCCCTAGGTTCAATCCTCAGTGTCCCCCAGTGCACACACAGAAGGAAATGTTCTGCTGTGTGTGCTAGCCCATACGGTAGCCACAGCCATCCCATGTATGAAATCATCCGATCAGAACCTCACAGAATAAATTCAGCATTTGAAATGAAATTCGCCATGAATACTCATAGAGCACATAAAAAGGAGCTAGTCTGACGTATTTTAGTTTTAGTGAAACTTTAGTTGCCTTGAAAAACCACCACATGTGATTAGCCACAGGTGCCCTGTTCAAGTGTTCAACTAGAGAAACAGCTGTTTAATTTGGAAATGGCCACTCCTACGTCACTTCCCTCCTGCAACTTAACCATTTAAAAGTTAAGAAACTTTTAAAATCTTGGAATCCCATCTCAGCAGGGCTACCCTATTAATAAAGGCCCTTTTGTACAATGATGTTGTGATTTTACAAAGTGTGGTCTGTCGTATTTCATAGAAACCATGCCGTCTTGTTCATTTTATATTCAGTCCCTGCCCCAGTGGCATCATTGATATAAAAATCCCAAGAATAACCAGAGAGTCTCCTCTTTGAGCTGCAAACCTTGAAAACAGTCATTATTAAGAAGTAGTGGGCTGAGCCAGCACAGTTCATCAGGATAAGATCCAAACCAGTGCACTGAAGCCTGAAGCATCGGTACCCAGGACCAACAATACCAGTGGGAGTCAGGCACCCCAGCCCGATTCCACAAAGTCAACAGGTCTGCAGCAGGTGCATGCCAGAGAAGCATCCCGGACCATGTGAACGTGTTAAAGTGAGGATTTGTTGATCAGGACAGAGGTAGAAAATGCTGATATAGCCAGCACAAAAACAGCTACAGAAAAGTATAGCAGTCTGCCCAAGGTCAATGGTTTTGCCACTTTTGTGAGAAAAAAATCATTGCTGCTTACATAGCTAATATTTTAGGCAAAGGCTTCTGAACAATAAAGACTATTCAAATCAAAAGAATATTAAATCCAAAACAATTGCAATAGAAAAAGAAATCAGTGATTTTTCTGAGCACAAAGACATGTACCTTTCTGTCCCATGTAAGAAATCATTCAATTAGAATCTCACAGAACCAACTTAATTCTACAGTTGGAAAACAGTTTGCATAGAAGTCCAAGTTTATTCAAAAGAATTCTGTGAGTCACAAAGATGCCCTCAGAAGACAGAAGTGAACCTCTTGTCTCTTGCAAAATCTTTTTTTTCTCTGAGTATATGCTGGTCAAAATAAACCAAAGACTTCTGGAGATAAAAGACTAAAGGTGAGAAATTATCTGACTTGTGGCTTCTGAAAATATAAGTTCCCTGGCCCTCCAGAATCCTGCAGTGTCTGCCTTACTTCCTGGTGATAGCCAGATATTTTGAAATGGAAACACATAAAATATGCACATACACACACAAAATGACTTTTCTTTACTGGCAAAGAAAATGTGCCAAAAGAGCTACTATTTTTTTTTGGTTTGTTTATATTATTGCAAATAAGACCTTCAAGTGTTTTAGAATGCTCAAGAATCAAATGAGAATAATATTTATTAATCAGCAGTGTTTCGTAGGAATGCATTGCTCTCTCTATTTAAGTTTGAAATTGTAAAAGACATCCATAACACCATTTAGTTTAATCACATCAACTGACTGAATCCAGGCAAATTGAAAAACTATCTCCACCAAAGACAACAAAAGCCAGGGAACCATTTCCACGTTTTAGATTTTGAGCTTTTAATCTCTCAGTGAATTCCTTGGGTAACTGATACCTTCTCTTTTAGCTGTTGCTCAGTGCATCATTTTACTAGCTGTGGGAGCAGCTAGTGGTTTTAATTGCAATTATTTAAAAGGTTATTGGGATTAACAAGCTTCTTCAAAGCTTTGAATCTTGTTGCTAAAATGGTACCATGTGGGATACAAGGTGATAGCTATGCCCTCTTAATGTGTGTTTTTCTCCCTTTCCTCCTTGAGTATTAAACATCTTTCAATGTCAAAATATAAAAAGACATTGGTCCAAGTCTGTATGTCATGGCCCAGTGATATGATCCACTAATATTAGAATCACCACTACCTGAGTGTAATTTCCAAAGAAAACACTCCAAGGTTTCAGCAGCCACTTGATAAGATTCCCATTTTGGCCAAGAGCTTGTCTAGGAAGCTAAAATGAGAGCCCAGAACAAGCTAAACAGTAGCTCTCGTTTCAGAGTGGGGGAAAAATGCAATTAGCAAATACTGGTATCAGGCTCCTCTTACATGTCTTGGCAAGGATAATTATTTGCTTTAACCTAGGTGGCTTCACTTTCTTATTTTGCTCTAATTACAGCCCTTGGTGATCATTGGTAAATTAAAATATGTTTGAGTTTTTACAAGTCCATGTGTAAATTCTGCTCGTTTGTATCACCAGCAAAGATATGGTTGAGCTAACGCTCCCTGATGTTTTCAGTCTAAAATGGTGACATAATACTTTGCATAATTATTTTTAGTAATGAAATCAGGAAGGTAACTGTGACTTCATGACATTGTTCTTTTCTGCAATGAGAACTAACAGTTAACAGAATTTGAATTTTAACTATATTTTACATGTCTTGTTTATAAAGGGTTACTGTATTGTTCTTTTGCCATTCTCAAGGAATTAAAATTTCAAGATAAGCATCTTGAAATTTCAAGCTCTGCATCTCATCTTAAATGAGATCACACACACATTTACCTTGGAATAACCTGGCACATACTAGCTATTTAACTCTCCGATGTTCATTTTTCTCTATACAATGAGAATTTGGGTACCAATTTGGATGGATGGATGGATGGATGGATGGATGGATGGATGGATGGATGGATGGATGGATAAACATAAAGAGAGAAAGAGAAAAAAATGAACACAGAGTAAACTATTTAGTAAAGTACCAAAATACTATTTTAGGGGTTGTTATTATGAATAAAATATGTAACAATAATTGACATAGAAGATGCTCCAAAAGATATAGAAGATGGTCCAAAAAAATGTTTGTTTCTCCTTTTCTTTCTTCCTCTCTTTTTTTCTGCTTTATACAGAGGCCTCTTTATGTAAAGAATGCAAAACCTCTAGATCTACACTAAAACTTTACTTACCTATTTATGAAAATAAAAATATAAAACTTTATTTAGCTAGTATAACCCCCAGTAACTCATCCAGTTCTCAGTTCTTGCTTTAATGTGTCCAGAGAAAGTCAGATGAGAAAAAGAAAACTTTTTTATTGTTGTTTTGCGTTGTACTGGGGATGAAATCCAAGGCCTGGCACATGCTAGGCAAGCACTGTTCCCCAGAGCTGCACCCCCAGCCCAAGAAAACTGAAACGGAAAATGTTTGGCTATTTTAGCTCATTGGTTATATCAGTTTGATTTGCAAGTGTTTGGCAGGGGTGGGGGCACTTATTTTCATCTTTCCCAGCACTTGATACAGATGAGGTCCTGGAAGGAAGTTGGGCACCACTTATGCAGTCCTCCTATTTGCAAAGGATAGCAAGCTCCCCCAAATTTAAACAGCTTGTACTAAGCTAGTAGCAGCAAGGACAAAGGCACAGGATTCCCCATGCGGAGTCGGGGCTCCTGTCACTGTAGCTGCTGCTTCTCTCTTCCCACCTGTCCCTCCAGAAATAAGTTAAGGGCATTCACTACCACACCCATGTTCTCTGAGACGCAGGCTTCCCGGGAAAGCATGTTTTATAGCAGATTCTCCCTGTCGCCCATCAATGGCTCCTTCGATTTCTTTTTACCTGAGGTAGAGAAAGCATTCTTCCTCCTGGTATCTCCAGAGTGTTAGAGACTTGAGGGGCCCACCGTGAGCACTCTTGTTCTGTCTCTGAGTTTCTGAACCTCTTGAGAAATAAAATAAATGGGGGATCAAACTAAGGTCTCACCTTTATTACTGATAAACACTGATCTGGAGAAAGCAATAGATGGCCCTGCTAGTTCTTGTATCCCTGATCCTTGACCTTGAATCAGCCCAGCAAGTGGGAAAGTGTGTTTCCAATCAACACTGAGAAAGGAAAGGATAGATTGAATATTCTCCTACGGAGAAACAGAAACTAACGATTGTAAATTAGTGATGAGCTAACTCTTTGGAAAGGGAAAGAAACTGGGGAAAAATCAAGAGCACTTGGAGATCAGTTCCTCTTCCTAGAAACCAGAAGAATGGAGAAGAAATATTTCCCCTCTAACAAAAAGTGTTATTTATTTTCATATAAGTTAATGAGGCAGCATGCAAATTTTTTGTATTTAAAAAAATGAATTTTGTCATCCTTTATGGGGGAAAGAGTTAATGATCACTAAGCTCTACTTGTGCCAATTGCCTTCAGAACTCTGCCAACCTAAGTGCACATTTCATTTCAAAGCCATCATCGTGGACATGTGCGTGTCATTCTCCATTCCCGCTGTTGTACTTGACATTATTCCAAACACATTTTCCTGTACTGGCTTCACCCACGCGGTCATCTCATTTGTATTTCTCTCCTTCCCTGCAAGGTTATCTATTTTGCAAGTGGCACCTGGGACTTGGTTTTATTTACCTGAACAAATACTTTTTCTGCTTGGAACAATTTGTTCTTTTATTTGCTATGTTTAGCTCATATTTTTTCATTATGCTGCCTGTTTTTTCTTCTTCCTTTTGGTGTACAGCATTTCATTTGGCAAATTAAAATCAGAAAGTTTTATGAGTAAGTCAAAACTATCCATCTGGCTTTCCTCTTGTGCAACCTGAATAAATAAATACATATTTATTTCTGCTCCTCAATTTTTTTCTATTTTTGTTTATCCTAGTTTTGAAGTTTTTGTTTTTAGATTTTTTGTTTCATGTGAAATTTATTGCCAGTGTTCAATACATAGAGGTAAATAAAGTAATTCTTCGTACTCATGTTCAACTGTTATATATTAAATTGGGGTTTCTTATTTCACTAGAAATAAATCTTTAAACATAGGTTTTCACATAGACAATAATTCATATTCTAGGAAATTCAACTCAGCAGTAAATTTAAGTTTATTAAAGTGCTTTGGTTTTTAGAATTGACACTGTTTATCTTAAGTTCCAAAGAGCCACCAGGCATGGTGGCTTACAACTGTAATACCAATACTAGAAAGGCTGAGACAGGAGAGTTATAGGTGCTAGGCCAGCCTCAGAAACTTAAGTTCCAAAGGGCCATAAGCCCTGTACCTTCTCAAGATTAAATGTCCACCTTTCATGGAATGTTTTAAAAGTAGGGACTATTGTTACATAAGTATCCATGAAAACCTTAAAGAATATCTGTCACCCATTTCCCAGGTGATAGTCATTATAAATACAACTTTATACCTTAAGCTTTGAGATAATTTAATTGACATAAATTGATGTTGATTGCCCTAAAGCCAAGGAAGTTGATTACATTAAAACCCAATATCCCTGTGTTAGCTTCCTGTTGCTATCACAAAATACCTGAGATAATCAACTTACAGCTTTGGCAATTCTAGCCCAAGATTGGTGGACTTGTTGATTTGGGTGAGAAGAATGGCAGTAGCAGTAACATATGGCAGAGAAAACTGCTTGCATCACAAGCCAGGAAACAAAAAGAGAGCAGAGTCCTGCCGTCCCCTTGAAGGCACACCTAAGAACTTTCCACTGCGCCCTACCTCCTAAAGGTCCACAGCATCCCTAAATAGTACCACCCTGAGGATGAAGCTTTAACACATGGGCCTTTGGGGACATTCAACCTGCAAACCATAGTAAGCCCTAAAGCAAAAGAAATGACAAAACAACAAATTGTTTTAAAAAAAAACGGGTGTTCATAATGGTGTTGCCCAGTTAAGGTAGATGCAATTACTAAAGAAAACAAAATTTCAAAAATGTGTCTTCTGAGCCAAGCCTCTGAATCAAAACTTTAACACTTTAATATTGTGCTTTTAGAACACTGAAAAATTCTATACAGGACAAGGTTCTCTCCTAAGAGTTGTCTCCATATATTCTGGGTATACATCTTTTATCTTCCTTCACCCTTATTTTGTTTCTCTACTCCTTAGGGCTTAACTTCTCATCTTCATTTTTCCCAACTCTCAGAGCCACTGGCTCAAGCTACTTCCACTGTGGTCTGCATTTCCGTGTCCCTTCCTGACAGCATGCCACCCTCTCTCTGCCCAAGTCATGTCTGTTTTCTCCTTAGCATTTGGGGCTATGCTCATCTTTATGGATGAAGAGGCAGAGTGGGATGTGGAAAGCCAGGGTTCTGAAAGCGGTCAACAGAGCAGTCATTTCCATGTGGTCTGTAGGAGCATTTAATAGCAAACCTTGGCCTTTCTCAAGAGGCTGAGGTCACTGTAGGGTTGGTGGTTTCAGGGATGTGATGCATGTTGTTGTAACAGGCTCTTGGCATTTTCTGGCCATTGAATGAAGTCATTCACTCCTACCTTCCCCTTACTCTCCTTGATCTGGTGTTAACCTTACTCTGCCAACATCTGTGCTTCCTATGCCTCACCAGGAGGAGAGGAGGAGAAGGCTGGTGCCATTTCCATGGCTGGGCCTGTCCCTGAGAGCCATTGCTTTCTATGCCTCATCCTTTGAAACTCACACCAGGTTCTATCAACTGTTCTCTGCCACTTCTGTGGCCTGATCCTTCCTTTTTAGATATGTCTGCCTCTGCCTCCATTTTTTGTTTTTTTTTTTCCCACTTCACCTGTATGCTCTCTCCAGCCCAGCTGTCCTTCATGACAAGTTCATAGTCGTGATTTCTCGTTAGACAATGCAGCCTCCTGCTTCCTTACCCCTCTGCTCTGTGTTAGCAGTACAGCCTTCATCTCCTGCCCTGAACCTCATCATGGCAAGGCACTGTCACCTCTCTAGTTCTCTTGCCTCCCAGCTCCTGGATCCTTTACCCAGTGGTTCTCCAAGTGCAGAACCCTGACCAGAAAGAGCAGCAGTAACATCACCCAAGCACTTAGGAAACGTGCATATTCTTGGGTCCCACCCATACCTACTGGGTCAGGAACACTGGGGTCTGGGATCATCCATCCAGGTTCCAATAGCCCTCCAGGGCATTGTGCTGCTTGCCAGAATCTGAGAACAAATCCCTGGACCCATCCAGTTCTCCCTCCTACCTTCTTCCTGTTTGCACTTTACTAATTCGAGTAGGAAGCTAGAGACTAGTAGGCCATCCTGTGCAGTTTGACCATTATCATGCATAATTTTAATGGTGATATATATATATATATATATATATATATATATATATATATATATATATTTTTTTTTTTGGTGGTACTGGGGATGGAACCCTTCTACCTCCAGGCTACACTCCCAGACCTATTTAATATTTTTATTTGGAATGGAAACAGGGTCTCTTGAGCCAGCGAGGCTGGCTTCAAACCTGCACGATCCTCCTGTCTCCACCTCCCAAGCATGGGATTACATGCATGCGCCACCATGCCTGGCTTAAATGGCGATATAAAACAACAAAATAATTTTCAGTACCCAGTGAGTTGTCTTATCCATGATAAAATGAACTGATGATCACTATAGAACAAATAACCCGTGAGCTGCCTCTTAGTTAGGACAGTTGGATTCTTCTTTGGGGAAGTAGACAAGAGTTTTTCTAATAATTCAAATTTTTAAATGCTGGTAAAGATTTTTTTATAAACACTACTTGTAAATAGTAAAAAGTCATGGAAAACGTGAATGGTCTCCAAATAAGTCAAATTTGGAATTAGCAAGTATTTGAGCTAATTCCTTAGCTTGATGATGGGCATATGGAATCCATTACATTGTTTCCACTTTTGTACATGTGTTTGTAAATGTCCTAATAAAAAATTTTTAATCTTGAAAGTGGCAGCATTGTTCCATCTTCATATTATATGAATCCAACTCAAATGGTCTTCCTTTTGTCATCACTCATCTTTGTCATAAATGACATTCATAATGAATTTATTTATTTTACCTCTTCAATCATTCTCATTTGCCTCTACTACATATGAATATTCATATATGTCTATGTAAATAGAAAAGTATGGATGGGTGGGAACTACATCAGTAGGTAGATAAAGTATAGTTATTAATGTAAATGTTGGAGAAATTGCCAAAAGCTAGGATAGGTATGTGGTATGTACA
>NC_137800.1:71034804-71075746 GCF_963383645.1 Muscardinus avellanarius
AATTCTAACTGGGAGGCTGTGGCTCAGCACTGACCACTCCCGAGCATGAAAGAACAGCCATTCAGGGCCCGCAGATGCAGTCTTTAGTGTCACCCTCCCAGGCTGTCTGCAGAACCTGGTGTCCCAAACACCGAGACCAGGGCCAAAGCAAGACCCAGGAGATGATGCTGAGACTTGCCAACCACGGGCCCGAGTAGAGGCGCCAGCATTCGGTTCCTCTGCTTGGCTTTTGAGGACCTCTTCGTCCGTGATATCCTGCACTTGCCGTGCTGTTGTATGATAAAAGTGCTGGCTTTAAAATGACGTATTTTTATGAGAAAACACCCTTCCTCCTCCTTTCTCCGTCTTGCTCCTTCCACCGCTCTCTCTTTCTCCCTCTGCCTCCCCTCTGTCCTACAACCCCCCCTGTTTGATCAATTTCCAGTGTCCTCATTCTAGCTCTCCACCCACATGGCAGCCTGAGGCAGCCGGTGTCCTGCTGTCCTGCCCGCCCGCCTGCGTCCCTGTCCGTGCTCCTGGCTGGCCCCGCCGCCCGCCCGCACTGCGTGTGTGTAATGTCTCCTGTGTATCATGTGGTTGTCCCCTCAGTGTCTGAAGAGAGTCCCTCTGCCAGTGAGTCTGGAGTCCTCCTGTCCCAAGATCCTTCAGCCAAACCAGTCCTGCTACTGCCCCCCAAAAAACCTGCTGCTTTCTCTGGAGACCATGAGGAGACCCCAGTGAAACAGTTGTCCCTTCTCAAGCAGCCCCCGGCCCTGCCTCCCAAACCCACTGCCCGGATTGCCAACCACTTAACAGGTGAGTCGGGACGTCTTCGAGCGCGTGAGCCCCCACCCCCTTCCCTTCAAGGGATCCTTTCCTTCTCTCTTGCTCTTCAGAACTGAGGCCTGAAGGCACATCTCTGGGGAGGTGGCCTTGGGGGACATTGGGGCATTTCTGTGTGTGTCTTGGTACATGCGGTCATGACCAGGATTTGTGTTTTTGTGTCAAGAAGCATTTTGACATGCACCCGCCAGCCATATGCCAAAAGCCTTCAGTCCTGTGTATCCCAGATATATATGTTGTTATTTATGTGGCTGATTGAAGATTATCTGCCCATCTGGGTGAATTAGATCCAACATCAAAATGTTTGCAGAGATAAAGAATAGTACTTTGTTTCTTTCATAATGCGTGTGTCAAGGCTTTAAATGTTTTGTCTTGAAGCTATTGAATTGAAGCCCACTATATGACTTCTATGAAAATGCATTTCTGTACTGTCCGTTCTCTTAAAACTGAAAATTAAAAAAAAAAAAGCTAAGATGGTCTGCAAAGTGTGTGGGAGCTACTTTTAGAGGAATAATAAGCTTAGCAATGTTGCCCTAAAAGGATTTGGGTATTTTCATTTTTGACATATTCATGAATGCACTCACAGTTGTTAAATTGGGGATCCAATGAAATTGTATTTCACCAAACACTGACACAAATCATGTAACACTTTGTGACTTAAGGTTGTGATATAATATTAGATTAAGAGATTCAAGAGAACACTAGGATAATAATTTCAGCTGATTCCAGTCAAGCTGCCATTTATTTATTTATTTATTTATTTATTTATTTATTTATTTGTAGTACTGGGGATGAAACCCAAGGGCATACTACCTTTGAGCTACACCCCCAGCCCTATTTTTTAGTCTTTATTTTGAAACAGGGTCTCACTAAGTTATGGAGAGATTCAACAAGTAGCTGAGGCTGTCCACAAACCACAATCCTCCTGTCTCAGCCTCCCAAATTCTGGGCTTACGAGCATATGCCACCACGCCTGGCTCCAAACTGTCTACTAATAATCAGGTATTTTCACAAATAGTGTCCAATCAATCTCTATATAGCCTTTTGTAATATGTCAGTTGGAGTGAAAGTAGAGAAGAATATTAACCTATTTTGTAATAGGAAAACTGAGGTTTAAGAAAAAACCCTTCTCCTGGGCCAACAGGCATCCTGCAGAGGAGGCATGATTGGCCCTGGTGTTTCTGACCAGGAGGTGTAGTGGAGGTTGTTCTTGTCCTAGCAGGTGTCTCTCACAGGGTACTGAGTTTTATTAGAGCCCAGCTTCAACACAGGCTTGCAGCAAACTACTCTGATAATGTGTACGTCCATTCCAGTTGGATATTTGTGATTTGAAATAGCAAATGTCCATCTAAAGGAACCATTCAACATATTAATAACACTTTGGTTAGGTGCCCAGAAATGTAAAGCCATAAAAAAGTGTCACTTATTTTCAAGTTACTCCACCGCATTTATTCCTTTAATGCAGTGCTTTAACCTGCCCTATCTTTCTATCTTTGTAATAACAAAATTGCTTGAGCTTACAGCAAAATAAATAAATAAATCCGTAGAAAATAAAATCACAAAGGAGAATAGCCCCAGAGGACTCTTTTTAAGAGAAGTCCACTGTATATATAATAAAGATAGAATATAGCTGCACATATCATCTTACCACCTGCTTTTGTACTTGGTGACATCTTCTGAACTGATTCTCATGTTAGTAAATATTCCACAACATGACTTAATTAGCATCGTGGGGTAGATCAAGATTTACCCGGTTGGTCCTCTGTTGCTTTTCTGTCCTCTCTATTGTAAGAAGCACATCAACAAACATCTACAACAGTCTTCAGATACCTTTATATGCGCCTCCAAGTTTTCCTTAATTTATTTCTAGAATTAGAATTACCAAGTCGAAGTTTTAAATTTTTGATTGCAAATTTTTCTTAAAAAAGATTAAATATTGTGCAAGATAAACCCCTACATTTACATGTAGTACATATTTATTCAACATACCTACTACAGAGAGAATACTGTGCTAGGTATCAAAGTGTATTCAACTCTAGCCAGATGTGGTACGCACAACTGCAATCCCAGTACTTGGGAGGCTGAGATAGGAGGATTACAAGTCTGAAGCCAGCCTTGTCAATGCAGTGAGACCCTATTTCAAAATCAAATAGAGCCAGGGATATAGTTCAGAGGTAGAATACCCCTAAATTCAATCCCAGTATCACCAAAAAAAAAAAAAGAAAGAAAAATCTAAAGTGGATTCAGCTGCAACAGGTCAATGAATGCATATACCATCAGCTCTCCATATCCATGGGCTTCTCATCTATGATTCAACTAACTATAGATTGAAAATATTTGAAAAACTTGCATCTCTACCAAATGGGTATAAGCATTTTTTTCTTGTCATTATTCCCTAAACAACACACCACCTATGTACAAAATACTACATCATAATCAGTGTTATGAGTAATCAAAAGGTGATTTAAAGTATATGAAAGAATGTGCATACATTATATGTAAACACTACAGCATTTTATTTAAGGGAATTAAGCATTTGTGGGCATGGATATCCACAGGGGTCCTGGAACCAACCCCTTATGGATACTAAGGGGTATAGCAGTATTATATGCAGAGATAAAATAGATGGATAAAATACCTGTCATTTGGAGTAATGGTTATGGTCCTGGGTAGCCTCACAGAGGGACTACTGGAGAAGTCTCGAGTTACCTTTTGAACCCTCGGAGGCAACTTTGAAATGCACAGAGAGACAGGGTTCACTAGGTAAGGGCTTGTAGGATTTAGGTTTTATTCCTTAGCAATGGAAAAGCCTTTGGAGGTTTCTGAGCATGAAGTGACACCATAGAAAACATTCCGTAAAATATTTTCCTGGCTCACTGTACAGCAGGAGCAGAAAGAGAAGAACGTTGAAGGCCTTTCAGAGAAGCCACCAAGGCAGCACTGAGCTGTGAACCCCATCATCCCAGGAAGAATCTGTTTTGAGACTCTCTCCCCTCAGATCACATGCATATCACAGCCATCTCTGCTGGAGACTGTCCTTTGGAAAGGCTGGAATCACTTACAGAATTCAATGGAGCCCTCTGAGCCAGGGAGGCTCTCCCTCCAGCCATTTCAGTATGAGATGACAAGCAACCAATAGCAGGAAGAGAGCAGACCAGATAAGAAAACATTTTAAAAGAAGAGTTTTAGCCACGGTGCACACCTATAATCCCAGTGCTTGGGAGGTTGAGACAGGAAGGTCACAGGTTTAAGGCCAACCTTAGCAACTAGCGAGAACTTTGCCAACTTAGTGAGAACCTCTTTCAAAATAAATTAATAAATAAAAATGTCTGGAAATGTTAACTTGGAGGTAGAATACCCTTGGGTTAAATCTCCAGTATCACCATCACACACACACACACACACACACACACACACACACACACACACACACACAGAGTTTCAGAATTTGTTAACTCAACACCCTGATTTCTCTAGCTTTCTAATGGATGGAGGCACAGTGGACTTTAGCTCTAAGCACTGCAGCTTGAATGCCCTGCTATTCAAAGGAATGTCTGAATATGATAGCCTAAAGATGTCTAAATTAGCCCATTCTCTTTGCCTTCCCAGAGGAGTGGACTGTGTTATCTATGAACCTGTCTGCCATATGGTTTGTATCAAATGCACAAAAATACATTACATATTCATCATGTACATGAAAGTCTCTTATATGATAAAGAAGACCAGGTTTGGCATAGTGGCACACACCTATAATCCCAGTACTTGAGAGACTGAGACAGGTGGATCACAGGTTCCAGGCCAGACTCAGCAACTCATTGAGAACTTGTTTCAAATTTTTTTTAAAAAACTTAAAAATCAAACTAGAAGAATAGCTCATAAGTAGAATACCCCTGGATTCAATCTCTAGTACAGAAGAAGGAGGAGAAGGAAGAAAGGAAGGAGTTTGGTAGAGATGTTCAGGGTCTTCAAGTCTAGTGCTATCCTTTTGGGTCTAGACTCAACCATATTTAATTTTTATAAGTTAGCGATCAGTCATAGTGAATCTGTACCACCATGAGCCATCCCTATTAACCCTGTTACGTTGCTAATTACTCTAGAGACATCTGGGCCATGTCAGGAGGAATTAATAAACTGAGAACTCCAGAGCTCTAAATTGAGATTTATGAGTGTTAGTCAGTTCTCAGTGTCTGTTCTGTTGACACATTTAAAAGGAAAAACAAGCCAAAGCAAAGGCATCAAACATGGCTAATAGAGCATGACAGTGGTGAACGGTCTGCTTGGAGCTAAGGAAGTATGAGCCTGGACCAGAGCAATGGCTGAGTCCACGATCAAGAGAAGAGACACAGAATTGTCTCTGCTTTGTCGTTTACCTCCATGTTATCAGGAAGGCTGCCATTACCTTAGAGACCGTTTGCCTTAGGAAGTGTCTCTGTCCTCAGCCAGGCAGAGAGAAGCTCTCTCGCTCTGTCCTCCTTCTTCTCTTCTTGTCATCTCCCCTATCCCATCTTCTCCATCATCCACCTGTACAAGGGCTACCATTCAGGGTCAGGGGTGTGGGGACATCAAATTCGTGGCTTTCCAGAAGCACAGTTCCTAGCAGAGCCAGTTGGGTTATGAATGTGATCTGTGGTGAATGAATCTCAAGACAGATTCTTATAGGAATGGTGGATAAACCCAGAAGAAGGGTGTGACGGAGGGGGAAACTGTCCCTGCCTTTCTCAGCCTTCATCAGTCACCTTGCCCGACACCCTGACCCAGACTCCGGAATTAAACATACCATGAGCAACCTGTGCCTTCTGAGTAAGGTACCATGAGGGGCACCCTACGCATATCAATAAAATGAAGAACAGTCAAGCTGGGCCCAGTGGTGCACACTTGTAATTCCAGCTACTCAGGAGGCTAAGGCAGAAGGACCCCAAGCTTGAGGCCAGCATGGTCAACTTAATTTGATCTTGTCAAATAAAAATATATGGCTGGGGATATCAGTGATAGAGCTCTTGCTTATCATGCGTGAAGTCTTGGGCTTAATACTCAATACTGAGCTAGGTGTGGTAGCACACACCTGTAATCCCAGTATTTAGGAGGCTGGACCAGAGGATTGTAGGTTTGAGACCACCCTTAGAAACTTAGTGAGACCCTGCTTTTCAAAAATAAAAAGTTTTAGGGTTCTAGATTGGATCCAGAATGCTACTGGGTTCAACCCCATTACATAAGTGCATGCATATATGTATGTTTTTATGTATATATGTATATATACATATATATATATATATAAAAGTAAACTCACATGGCAACTAAACTTCACAGTCTAACGCTCACATTCGGGTAATAATAATGGCAGCTAGTACTTTTTGAGAACTTGACCCTGCATCATTCAGTCCTTTGAGCTAGACACCATTATCATCTTACATTCATTTCCTGGAAGATTAAAGTGAGATTTGGAAAGGCTAAGTGATTTGATCCTTGTTACATAGCTAGTAAGTAGCAGAGATGAGCTCAGACCCATTCTGTTGGACTCCAGATTCTCACAAGTGTTATACCAAGATGCCTGTTCCAGGTGTTATTTTTTTAATAATAAGATTTTTTTGCTTCTTAGCTTTATATGTTTAAATCCAATTAAGACATTAGAAAATCTGTTCTTTACTTTTATAACTCATATTAGCTTGGGCCGCCATAAAAAATAACATTGACTAGGTGGCTTATACAACAGAAATTTGTTTTCTTACAGTCTGAGGCAGAAGTCCAAGATCAAGGGCTGGTAAATTTCAGTTTCTGGTGGGGGCTATCTCCCTGACTGACAGCTTTCTCCCTCTCCTCCCTCCTCCTCCTCCTCCTCTTCTTCTTCTTCTTCTTCCTCCTCCTCCTCTTCCTCCTCCTCCTCCTCCTCCTCCTCCTCCTCCTCCTCCTCCTCCTCCTCCTCCTCCTCCTCCTCCTCTTCTTCTTCTTCTTCTTCTTCTTCTTCTTCTTCTTCTTCTTCTTCTTCTTCTTCTTCTTCTTCTTCTTCTTCTCTCATATCAGAGATTAAAACCAGGGCAGTCTATCTCCAAGCTACACCCTCAGCCTCATTTTATTTTTATTCTGAAACAGGGTCTCGCTGGATTGATGAGAGTCTCACTACTTATTGACACTGTCCTCGAACCTGTGATTTTCCTGTCTCATGCTCTCAAGTACTGTGATTATAGGTGTGTGCCACCATGCCTGGCTTCTTGTTCTTGCTCTTGTCTCATGTAGCAGAAGAGAGAGAAAGATCTCTTGTGTCTCTACTATCTAGAAAGACACTAATCATATGGGATTGGGGTCTCATTCTTAGGACTTCAGTTGCCTGTCATTACTCTGAATATTGTCACACTGAGATTAAAACTTCAATGTGTGAATTTGGGAGAGGAGGAAACACAGTCATCCTATAGCATAATTCACAGACAAATATTATCTTGTATTTTAAAAAGAAGCAATGTTCTCAAAGAACTTAGTTATTAAGAGGAGGTTTAGTTAGGTTTTAAAGGACAGACCAGAAAGAGACCATCTCTAAGAGCCGGTAACAGACATGGATCACATGGAAAGTATTTGACCACAGTCAGCAAAGAAAGGAGACTGTCACTGATCCTCAAAAACAAGTCCTTAGCCAGGTATGCTGGTACACTCCTGTAATCCCAGTACTTGGTAGACTGAGACAGGAGGATTGCAGGTTCAAGACCAGCCTCAACAACTTAGTCTCTCAGCAACCTAGGAAGACCCTGTTTCAAAATAAAATATAAAATAGGGGGCTAGAGGGGTATAGCTCATAGGCAAAATGCCCCTGAGTTCAATCCTTAATACACACCAAAAAAAATTAAAAAAATAAAAACAAGTCTGAAATACAAGGAAGCTTACTCTGGTCAGCCCTCCATATCTGTGAACTTCTACATTCTCAGGTTCAAACAACCATGATCAAAAATACTGGTGGAAAAAAATAAAAAGAGCAATATAATAATAATAGAAGTAATATACATTTTATAAATATAGTTCAACAACTATTATATTTATACAGTATTGTATTACCTTGTATTAGATACTATAAATAATTCAGAGATGATTTAAAGTATACAGAAGAACCAGGCATAGTGGCACACACCTGTCATCCCAGAACTTGGGAGACCAACACAGGAGGATCACAGTTTTCAAGGCCAGCCTCAGCAACTTAGGGCAACTCTGTTTCGAAATAAAAAGTAAAATAAAGCTTGTGGTAAACTCAGAGCTAGAGTACATGGGGATTCAACCTCCAGTACCCACCCCCCCACCCACAAAGTATACAGAAGGGTCCTGTGAGTTCTATGCAAAAACTAGCCATTTTTTATAAGAGTCTTCAACATGTACTGATTTGCCTATCTGTGAAGGTTCCTTTAACTATCCCCCCTCAAATGCTCAGAGAAGACTGTATATTCTCAGAACGCTGGTGACTGCAAGCTTCAATGTTACCTAAGTATTTGCAGCTACAACTGTACCTGACAAACGGCACCTGGGCCTTACAGAGTTCTTTGGGCCTGGCACTTGGGTGTGTTTAATGAGAGCCGAGATCCAGTGCTTGGAGAGCCAAGACCAGCATTCCAGTTTATAGCCATCTCCCTGGGTTTGTGGACACCGTCCCCGTCCTGCTGTTGCCTTCGGGCAGCCCATTTTGTTTTGTTTCTGTTGCTCTCTGAGCTTCTCCCTCCCTTCTCTCCCCAGCATCCCCCTCCACCCTGCTCCTATCCTCTTCTTGGACACTGGGGAACCATGTGGTTCTGCCTCTGTCCCGCCTCCCTCCCCACAGTCTACTCTGACACTGAAAGAAAGGCAGGTCAGAACACGGTGCACTCGGACTTCACTTGTTTCCCTACACGGGCAAAAGTGGATCATAGCATGGAAGCCTCGGTGAGGCTTACGCTCCCTCAGTTAACATGGAAGGCGTTCTGGGCCCTTTCAGGAGGTGGGCAGTCAGGTGGAGACAGAAGCTGAGGGAAGCTAAATTCTATTATCCTCCCATGTGAGACAGAAAGCCCGGAGCCCTACGCAGGGCCTCATGGGGGAGCCTCAAGGAGGTTAGGAGCAGAAAGCAGGTGCCTGGGGAGAGCTGAGGCCAGAGACTTTACTAGTGCTTCTGCAGAAAAGTGAGGCAGAATAAACCGTTTAGGATTGGCTGCTCTGAACATGTAGCAAGCTCTGCACCATTTGCAGCCTGGCTGCCTGGTGGCTGTCCCTGGGCTGATGGAAGCAAGGGCATAGGACATCCAAATGACAAGGGCAGTAGGACGGAGGCCATGCTGCTCAAGACTGGCCACTTTGCATGTCAAAGGCATGCTCCAGGCTGAACCTTTGCTCTGCCTAAAAATGGGATGGCCCCACCTGAACGTTGTTAAGATGTCACATCTCATAATATTCTGGAAGTTTAAAGCATAAATGGAAGGAATGTGTATGCCTGTGATCCCAGTACTTGGGAGCTGAAACAGGAAGATCAAAGATTTGAGGCCAGCCTCGGCAACAAAGCAAGATCTCGGGACCTTAGTGAGACTCTGTGTCAAAAATTAAAAATAAAATAAGGTAGGGGTGTAGATCAAAGGTAGAATGCCCTGGGGTTCATCCCCTAGTGTAGGAAGGAAGGAAGGAAGGAAGACTTACTTTTTACTTTACCTATTTCTCTCCAATTTTCTTCTCTTGAAATGCATATTTTTTCCTGTAGTGCATATAAGGACTATGTAATGATTTTTTAAAGGATGCTTTCTACTCTGACTTCTCTGCCTATCTTTTTTATAGCACTGTTAGGTTGGAGGTTTAATTTATTCAGCACTCAGGCTTTGAGTGCCAGTATGTGCAAGTGTTTTGCTAAGCCCTCATATAATGTACAAAATTGTTAAAGCCATCAACCACAGGAGCTATGGCCAGTAATCTACAGAGAATGTTGAATATGGGGCGGTAGAAAAGTGGCTCTGAAAAAATACAAACATTAAGAGGTCAGATTCTCTGGGAAGAGTCAATAAAAGTATTGTACATGAGGATGTGTTTAAATCATGCCTTAAAGATGAGTAAAGTTTTTGCAGATGGTTGTTGGAGCAGGAGGCTGTTCTTAAACCGGAAGCAGAGCCAGAGGCCTGTTGTGCTCAAGAAATAACAAGTGTCCCTCTTTGCAGAATTCTTGTAGCATAGTCATGAAAAGTGGGACTGAGAAGTGGACTGAAGGGAATCTGGGGGTAGCCAGGTAGCCTTGAATGCCAGGCTGAGCACTTTAACTTGGCAGGAAGTGAACATTTCTTGGAGACTTTGGCAACAATTGCTTGAGTCCAGTAAGCATGCCTTCTTGCAGTTGTGGTGGAAGGAATGGGCACTGATGCTGTCAAATGGGTTTATAATAGATTAGCCAATGTAACTGGGGATATTCAGCATCAACCTGAAATCACAAAGGGTGTCCACTTGCTACCCTTGGTTTCTCATCTTTGACATTTAAAAAACATCCCTATTCCTTTAGCCATTGCTGACCAGCAGCAGGAAGAAGAGAGGCCCCTGTTGCTGAAGGCCTTTTAGGATAAGCTGGAGGATCATTTGCTCAAGAGTTAACAGGGAGATACCTGCTTCTTCAGAGAAACTAAGCAAAATGTTTCAGATGCGGTATTTGCTGTGGTTGCTGCATGCTAGCCTGGCTTGGGGGAGGATGCCAGGTCTCAGGCATTGAACCAAGCATAACTTCCTCTCTTCACTCCATCTCACCAGTTAGGGCATTTTGCCTTTGATCCAAGCAAAATTCCAGGCTGTCTTGTTGTCTTAGGGTGGCCTGGCTGCTGAAGGAAATTGATGGAGTACCCGTGAGCTCCCTCCTGCAGGCAAGGGGAGACCTGACTCAGCAGGTCCATGGTGTTGGACTCTGATGTAATTCTGTGTACACCTCTAATAGGTTCTTTACATTTTCCAGTAAAAGCCCTATATCTGTGAAATGAGATCAGAGAGTAACACACTGAAGCTGGGTGGCAGATGACTGAGAAATTCTTACAACACCTCTGTTCATTAGGCACCAAGTGCTACTATCATTGACAAGGACTTTATAACTGCTATGTCAGCAGTTATAAAGGGGCTTCTACAGCAGGTGCTAAGTGAGAAGCCCATTGATGGTGGTGAGAAGAGAGGTTAGAGGTATACAGGTTGAGTATAGCTTGCTCGAAATGCTTGGGACCTGAAATGTTTTAGATTTGGGGATTTTTTAGATTTTGGAATATTGGCAGGTACATGATGAGGTATCATGGAGATAGGACTCAAATCTACATACAAAATTTATTTATGCCAGGCATAGTAGCATACCTGTCATCCCAGTACTTGGGAGGCTAAGACAGGAGGATCACAGAGGTTCAAAGCCAGCACCAGAAATTTAGTAAGACTCTTAGCAACTAAGTGAGACCCTATTTCAAAATAAAACATAAAATGTCAGTGAGGGTGTAGCTTTGAGGTAGAACACCCTGGATTCAATCCCTAGTACCACACAAAATAATTTATGTTTCATATCACCATATATAGCTTGATAGCAATTTTATATAATATTTTAGTGCATTTGCATTTTGACTGCAACCTGTAGTGTGAGGTCCGGTGTGGGATTCTCCAGTTGTAGTATCAGACCAGCACTCACAATTTTGGATTTGGGAGCATTTGGGGTTGGTGGTGCCCAACCTTTCTTTATTTATCCACCCTCATTCTTACAGCTGAGTCTTGTAGCTGAGAACAGACTCCAGAAGCAATCTCACACTTTGATTTCCTTGTCCGAAGACATAAACCAGAGCTGTGTCATGTCTGAAAATATGGCCATCTTGGATTTGATGGCCAAGAGACACTCCCAGTTCAGGATTATTTTCCTCGTTCCCTGAAACTGGTCATTTTCATCTCTTCCATCTTTCCATAGAGAAAGCTTTGTGACTATACTACATCGCGATCAGTCTGGCTGCTAAAATATGTGAGTGAGCAGAGAGCTCTGTGTAGACTCCAGCAATCCCAGCCACCACCACCATCCTCGCCAGTGCAGGAGGCACAGTGTGTCCTCCAACAGCCGACAAATATCCTGCATCGGGTAGAGAGGAAGCCTGTTTTTCAGTGGGGTGCTATCCAGATACAGGAAGCATTTCTGACCCTAGACTTTCACCAGCAAAGAACTCAATTCCCAAAAGGCTAGATAGGTTTCCCAGCTAGCTCAGAGGAAGGGAGTCTGAGTTTTCTGACTCTAAGAGTCATGATCTGTAACACAGGCTTTCAGTACTAAGCCCTGCAGTGTGATCAGAGCAACACACTGAAACACCGGCAACCTCTCCGCCTCCTCCTCCTGCTGTTTTTTGTTGCAAACATGGGGAACTGCAGAGATGCTCCCATGGAAGCGTCTTTGCTGTACTGCTTGATTCACTGTCCAATCACCTCTGCTTTTGCATCTGCTTACGAAAATAATACAGCTGCATGATAAGCACACCCTCTGCTGCTTTCTTGGCTCCCATCTTCCCACCCCAGGCTGGGAAGCATCAGAGTAGGTAGAATTTCAGAGGTGTGGCAAAAACCCTATTAGTAATGCTGCAAATATACATGGTGCTTCTCCGTTTATACAGCATGTTCACAGTGTCTGAATTTCAAAACAACCTGTGACTGAAGCAAGGAATATGCCATGACGTTTATTTCAGAATCAATTAAGGCCACATTTTTTGGACTCTGGTGGCAGACCAAAGACTGTACTAGGGTGTTCTGTACTTAGACCCTCTTCTAACCCACAGAGGGATAAAAACTCCCCTTGAAATTGCAAAATTTAGGAAAGGTTCCCTGTGGAGGATTCCCCTTCCTCTGGAGTAACAACTCTATGCCCAGACAGGCCTCAGGCTAGATTCCAACCCTTTTGTCCCCCCAGCACCTTATATGGAGCCTCATGGACATTAATCCATTTACTTCTCATAATCGACCTGGGGGAACAGGGCTGCAATTCAGTGGTAGAGTGCTGGTTTAACATGCACAAAGCCCCAGGTCCAGTCCCCAGCACTGGAAAAAAAAATTGCCAAAGCCTTTGCTAGGCACCCTGGTGCCTGCCTATAATCCCAGCTTCTTGAAAGGCTGAGAAAGGAAGATTACAAGTTTGAGGACAGCTGGGGCAACTTAGTGAGACTGTCTTAAAAAAAAAAAAATAACAAAGGCTGTGGATGTAGCTCAATGGTAGAGCACTCCACCGAAGGTTCCATCACCAGAACTACAAAAGTAAATCAATAACCTGTGTGGTACAGAATTCTCCCTCTCTACAGATGAGAAAACTGAGGCTCAGGAAGGTCAGATGCTTTGAGCAAAGTAACAGAGTTTCTTGGTCTCGGAGCTAAGATGAAGCTCGGCTATTCTTCTGATCTCACCAGGACATCCAGCACCAGAATACTCACCAGCAGCCCCCAGTCCCCACAGTGCACCTAGAGCAGCCCCTGGCCAAATCTCCTCCCCAGGAGGCCCTGTGATCCTCACTGTGTCTGCGGGGGATGAGGGGAACAGCCACTTTGGAAAGGCGCCCTCTTAGAGGATGCTTCTCAGATGTGGATAGACACAGATTGTGCTATGACTAGCAGATCCTTGGTGCAGGGGTTCTGGGCACGAGTTCCCACCCCTTCACACTGCTCTGAAGGCAGGATGAGAAGGAAAGCCAATGCATGTTTATTGAGCACCTCCTATACACTAGCCTCACATCTGCTGGTGCATAGGACAGGTGAATTAATGTATCACATCTACGCACAGCAAGCAAAATCAGTAACAGGTCAAGAAAAATGACGTAGTTGGATTTACTGTAGGAAAAGGGAGTAGTTTGGGACCTGTGACGGGGAGCCTGGGGCAAGAGGACTACAGTTTCAAGGCCAGCCTCAACATCTTATCAAGACCTTCTCTCAAGCCAGGCGTGGTGGTGCACGCTTGTAATCCCCACGCTTGGGAGGCGGAGACAGGAGGATCGCGCTTGTTCGGAGCCAGCCTCGCTGGCTTAAGAGACCCTGTTTCCACATAAAAAATAGTTAAAAAATAGGTCTGGGAGTGTAGCCCGTGGGAGTGTATCACAGAGGTAAAAGGGCTTCCAGGAACCCCAGTACCACCAAAAAAAAAAAAAAAAAAAAGACCTTCTCTCAAAATAAAAACTAAAAGGGCTGGGATTGTAGCTCAGTAGCTGGGCTCCACTGAGTTCAATTTAGTACTGCAAAGAAAATAAAATAAGAGGGAGATATAAAGAATAATAGAAAGGAAGAAAAATAATAATAATAAAATAATGCAAGAAAAATAGAAAAATCTATTCATGACGTAGAAGATATGCACAAAATGTTCCATGACAAATGATTTTTATAAATATGAAATTTAATTGGAAGTACTGTTAAGCAGATTGGTCTAAAGAATACTTTTTAATTGCATAAGTTTAAGCAAAATAATCAGTAGGTGAATTCATTTTTGGCAAATTCATTTTCCATAAACTGCTTTGGGGCGAGTTGATCCTTTACTTTTTTCCACTTTAGGGCATAGACTAGAACTTAGAGACCATTATCAGTGACCTCTCAGGACAGATGTTGGTCCTGATGCTGGGTAGAACTGATATGGCCTAGCGGTCATATGTTAGGATGTCCCAGCCATGGGCAGCATCCAGCTCCAAGCCATTTAGCAGCCCTTAACCAGTGTTCCCAGCTCCTTGTGTATGCTTAGCTCTGGGAAGCATGTCACAAGTCCAAACAGACTCAAATTGAGTAGGCCCATCAGAAGCAAAGCCTAGAACACAGGCTTTGACCTGACCATCAGGTAACTGTCACAGGTGATCCAGAGACTGTTTTAAGAAGTAGTTATCTTTTATTCAGAGAACAGCCTAAGAATAAGAAGCAAAGAGCGATTTACAACCCTGGCTTATTAAAAATGCAGTGCTTGACCCAACTGTAGAATCCCTGGGGAGGAAGACAGCATCAGTGTGGGGCTACTCACCACCTCATCGCCATCCAACCTGCCCCAGCACTGATGGATACAAAGAAGGGCATCCTGGAGCTAGTCAGGAAGACAGCTAGTCAGGAAGATGGATGGGGTCCGCACTGATCCCTATCACACAGCAGAGTGCAGTGGGCCTGCTGACCATCAAGGTCACAGAGGACAATATGAGGGCCACTGAATGGGAAAATGCAGTTCTGATCCTCAGGCAGGAATAGGGACAGTGTGGAAATGGGTACCACCAAGGCTCAGAAGAAGGAATGAGCGAATGAGCATGGCTCCTGGGAAACCCAGTGTGAAAACTGCCTGACTGGTGGGATTGCAAGGGGTGGATAGGCCTGAGGCTGAGGGCCATTCTTGGACTTGCAGCGTGGCTTGGAGCCTTGCAAGACTCCAGACATAGCCATAGTGTGTTAAGGGGATGTCTGGTGGACAGGGGTTAGAAAAGTGGGGCCTGTGTCCACGTACTTAGAGGAGATGAGGTCCCAGGCTGGTATAGTCATCCAGGAGGCAGAGTATACAAGGGGACTGGCAGAAGGGATAGGGAGAAGGAAGCTGGGTGTGGCGGCTCACACTTGTAATCCCAGCATTTGGGAGGCCGAGAAAGGAGGATCCAAGTTCGAGACCAGCCTCAGCTACTACTTAGGCCCTTTGCAACTCAGTGAGACCCTGTTTCAAAATAAAGAATAAAAAATAGGGCTGGGGGTATAGTTCAGAGGTAGAATGTCCCTGGGTTCCATCCCCAGTACTGAAAAAAAAAAAAAAGAAGGAAAGACAGATGAAAGGATAGATAGAAAGATAGAAATTCAGAACAACAGGTGGCATTCAGTAGGTTCCAGATCTTGCCTCTGGGCCTGCTACAGTGAATGATTTAGTATTAAGATGTAAAAATAAATAAATAAATAAATAGCCGGGCATGATGGCGCACACTTGTAATCCCCGTGCTTGGGAGGCGGAGACAGGAGGATGGCGCAGGTTTGAAGCCACCCGCGCTGGCTTAAGAGACCCTGTTTCCAAATAAAAATATAAAAAAATAGGTCTGGGAGTGTAACCTGGAGGTAGAAGGGTTTCCAGGCACCCCAGTACCACCAAGAAAGAAAGAAAGAAAGAGAGAGAGAGAGAGAGAGAGAGAGAGAGAGAGAGAGAGAGAGAAAGAAAGGCATTCCCCTGTTCCCAAAGATCTGAGCTTCCCAGACTCTCAGTTTTGCACAATGTTCGGGAAAGATAGAACCTGCACAGTGAGTTCACAGAAAACAGATAATTCTGATTTTAGTCTTTAAAAGAAAACTTCTTCCCTTTTGAACAATTCAACTTTTTAAAAATTTCTTTCCTCTTGAGTCAAAAATGACTCATCCTTATTCTCCACCCTTATTTAATGTATAGTCATGGGCAGCAGAACATCCAGAAAGAAGATGCAGACAGGAGACAAGAGGGGGCTGCCCCATCACCCCAAACCTTTTCTGAAACAATAAAGGACCATCTCCATTAATTGGAACCAGCTGATATTTTCTTCATTAGCCTGTTTTTATAGTACTCCTGGGGCCTACCTGGCCTTTTAAAATGGCAAAGCCAAGTAAATTTTGTTGTGGAAGTAGTGACAAGAAGTCTTATGGTAGAGTGTGTAAAAGAAGGTTCACTTAGCCGGGCGTGGTGGCACACACTTGTAATCCCAGCATTCGGGAGGCTGAGAAAGGAGGATCGCAATTCACAGACAGCCTCGGCTACTACTTAGTGAGACCCTTTGCAACTCAGTGAGACCCTCTTTTAAAATAAAGAATAAAAAATAGGGCTGGGTGTGGCTAGGAGGTAGAATGCCCCTGGGTTCCATCCCCAGTACCATAAGAAAAAAAAAAGGAAGGTTTACTTAGCAAGAAGGTCAGAACCCAATGTTATCACTGCTCCTTTCTAGGTTGCAGAGTCCACTCTGCCCTCCTGGCTCTACTTTCTCCTGCCCAAGGATACATGTACTAACCTGTTGTAGACAGAACCAGAACCTGCAAAAGGTCATGGGCCAACAGTCCCTGTAGGAAAACCCTTACCACTCCCAGACCTGCTGCATTTGCTACGTTTGTACTACAGCTTCCAAGAGCCACAGGAGAGAAGCTTTCAGTAACAGAAACTGACAAAGTTGTGGCATTCAGGCCTCTCACTCAGGACCTTGAAATTATCTAGCACACCAGTATGCTCCTGCCTACGTGGCCTTGTGTAATGTCCATGGGGGATCACAATGAACAGGATGGGCCCTGGGGAATGAGCAGGCAGGAGGCTGGTTTGCATTTGGGTACTAAAGGAACAAGATTACTAGGCCCCCGAATTACTAGCTTTTCCTGTATACTGGTCATAGGATCAGCGTTTTAGCATCCATCCACCCAGAGCTGCCTGATCCTAAGATTGTAATCTACTTTACACTCACATCTCCCTCCTGGAGTACCTATTTCTAGGAAAGGCATGAATCCATCCAGCAGCAGCTCATCATAGTTTTGGCTCCATCTATAGACATGGCTCATGCCATTTGACACATGAGCTGTGCCTTAACAAGATGGTCAGGGGACCGTGACAAGTTACACCGTCACTGTGCTCCAGAATACAGCTATATAAACAGGAAGAATGCAATATAATGTCCTCAGAGTCAGTTTCACCATCTTCAAATGTGGGATAATAATGGCACCTACCTTACAGGCTTGTGGTGCAGGTTAAATTAGTATATGAAAAGCACACAGAACAGTATCTGGCACCTAGAGATACAAGTTGAACATCCCTAATCTGAAAAGCCAAAATCCAGGTGCTCCAAAATCCCAACCCTTCTTGAGTTCCAACATGATACAACAAGGGACATAAAACTTGGTTTCATGTACAAAATTATTACTAGGAATGTTATATAAAATTACCTTCAAGCTATGCAAATAGGTGAAACATTTATGAAACATAAATGGGTTTCAAATTTAGACATGGGTCTTGTCTCCAAGTTATCTCATTGTGATAGGCAAATATCTCAAAATATGGAAAGATCTGAAATCTGAGGCACTTCTGGACTCAAGCAGTTTAGATAAGGGATGCTCGATCTGTCTCAGCTACAATGATGACTGTCCTCATCACTACTGCCATCAGTGTCAGTACTGACCCGACACATACCCTCGGTACAGAGTGGAAAGATACAATGATGGAGAAAGGTTTTCCAGGGAGCTTCTTTGTGTGCCGGATCTAGAAGAAGGAGTAGGAATTATCCAACAAGACAAATCAAAGAAAGGTATTCCAAACACGGGGAAAGTCACATATGAAGGCCTGGGAGTGTGGAAACATCCAATATCTTGGGGAACTCGAAAGTCAGGAGTGAGGGTACATGCTTGTGGGTTATAGTGGTGAGAATCAACACTGGATCTAGAGGAGGATGGGGATCTCTGAACACTTACCTGCTGTTTCTCAGTGGACAGGAGAGGTAAGCTGAGGCACAGGATCTTGGAGCAGGCCAGGGAAGTCTGCAACAGCAACTGTCATGAAGTGAGAGCAAAGGCTACCTGCCTTCTTAGCTAACGGTGGAGATTGCCTGAGTTTGTGGAATGCCAAATCCCTAAAATCCACAGGAGAAAGAAACATGCTATGTGTCATGGGAGAAACTCTGCTCAGGGGCTTTCCAGGTACCGCAGGGAGGGTTATTTGGGGGAACCCAGAGCAGACTTCATAAAGTATAGGCTTAAAGACATGCCCCAAACCACAGACTTCCCATAAAGGTCCTTGATGGCTGCAGCAGAAGCTTTAGTCCACAGGTTTCTGAGAGATAACATGATCAGATTTGTACTCTAGGGATGTGTCATTTGGCAGTAATGTGGAGTTAGACAGGAGGAAGATCACACATACGGCAGACAGACAGGCGCAAAAAAGTCAGATCTCAGAGATCAAGAGCCAGAACCATGTAGTGCTCCCCAAAATGGAGGCCAAGGTGTGATGTTGAGGCACCCTGCTCCTCCCCTGAAGTACCCTCCAGGCCAAGCCTCTTCTAGATGAATCAACTACAACCCTCTACAGGGCTGGGTGATTTCCAGAAGTGTGGGGCACAAAGTACTATAAGAGCTCCCAGTATTCCCTGGGGCTGGTCTGACCCTGATCCTCTCAAGTGTAGACCTTCTCTGGAAGCTTCAGTGGCACTGTCATGGTAAAAAGGGGTTGGCTCTGCTCCAAAATCCAAATTTGTTGAGTGCTAACACGGTGGTACAGGTGATGCTTTGTAATGGCTCAGTGTGCACAGGCTTCATTTCATGTACAAAATTTTCTAAAATAGTGAATAAACTATCTTCAGTTCATGCATATAATATATGAACTATATAGCCCAGAATGCCCTGAAGGGGCCTCTGATCGTTTGAACAATCCACCATGGGTGGCAACAGCTCTTCGTTGCCAAATGACCTCTCAAGGCCAGATGATCATCTGCAGGTGACCCATGGGGAATTAAAGCTGGCAGCCATAAAGTCACTTGCACAGGAACACACGGTTAGTGGACTTGACCCCAATGCTGGTTGTGTCTTTTGCCTGTTGGCAAGGGTTAGCCCCGAGGCTACATTACTTTAACAATAACAAATCTGTAGACATGGCGGCAGATCCTAGAGAAGGTTTCTTGATATCTGAGGCTGCTCATGGGCTCAGTGTGATGTGCCCTGAGACAGACACTGCTAGCATTTGGTTCCCACAGCCCTTTGGGGCCAGCGCACTTTGAGCAGGAAGCAGGTTGGTGGGTGCTGGCTGAGTGGCTTTAGTTGGTGTGTCTTATCCAGAGGGCCCACCTCAGTGGCCCCAGTCCTAAGGCAGCACAAACGGCATTCCAGGTTTCTTCTGATGACCTCAGCTCACGTCTGCCTCTCGCCCTCCTTCTGCCACAGATCCTGGCGCCCCTGTGAAATTGCCTTGTCTGCCAGTGAAACTGTCGCCTCCGCTACCTCCAAAGAAAGTCATGATCTGTATGCCCGTGGGGGGGCCAGAGCTCTCCTTGGCATCCTACGCAGCCCAGAAGAGCAGCCAGCAGGGCATGGCCCAGCACCACCACACCGTCCTGCCCTCCCAGATCCAGCACCAGCTGCAGTATGGTGGCCACGGCCAGCACCTCCCCTCCTCCACCGGCACCCTCCCCATGCACCCCTCGGGCTGCAGGATGATAGAAGAGCTGAACAAGACGCTGGCCATGACCATGCAGAGGCTGGAAAGGTAAGGGGGCCGAGGAGGGGGAGGGACCAGCTGGGGACAGAGTAGGAAATTAGATCCTGATGGAAAACTGTGAACAAGGACTTGTCCCCCCAGAAACAAAGAAAAGAATACCAAGGAGAATATGGGAGAAAATTAGGTTGCCAATTTTTAAAGTCTAATCATAGTTATTGAAAAAACTGCAACATCCAAATACACACACATAAATATTGTTTCTCAAAACATTAACACTTTTGAAAGGCTATGCACACGATTATTTTTAATCTTTTATTGGTGTGTTATAATTATATATAATATAAACATACATAATTCATTGTGACATTTCATACCTGAACATAATACATTGGGTTGGTTTTATTCTCTCCCCTTTCCCTCTTCTTGAATCCCTCTCCTTACTCTCTCTTCAATTTTCACTGAGATCCCTCTTGTGCTCCTTTTCTCTCTCTGGCTTCCACATAGGAGAGGAATGTACAACCTTCGACTTTTCTGAATCTAGCTTATTTCACAAGTGCATGTGATTATCAATGGAGGTGAGGTTATCCCTGGGACAGAGAAATGAAGTGAAAAATACTTTATTATTTCATATCTTTATCTACTGCTTACTTTCCAATTTTGTTTATATTACCTTTATGATATTTTTTTTGAGGTACCAGGAATTGAACCCGGGGGCATTCCACTTCTGAGCCACACCCCACCCCTATTTTTTATTCTTTCATTTTTTATGATATTCAAAAGACAGTTTATGCATAAGACAGGAAAAGATGAGGGGCAGATGGTGGTGGGACGCGCTGGGGGCTGGGGAGGTGGAGAGGTTCTCCCTGTTCTTGCTGCTGGAAGACAGTTACTGGGGTCGGATTATATGCACTTGAGCCTCAAGTATTTGGCAACCATTGGTGCAGCCATCTATCACCAGAATCTGCCTCGAAAAGCATAACTAGGAGACCTGCACCAAGAGCTCCCACGCACAGGCCTGCAGCAGAGACCCCGTCTCTCAGGGAGATCTCTCATCTCTCTCATTGGTTCTGAATCACTCTTGTGTGTGTACACACCTGGGTGTGCATATGTACATGTATGAATCCACATCCCACTACCACCCTGCCTTATGCCCCAGAAATGCCTAAGGCTTCTCAGAATGGCTCCAGGCATGGTGTTTGACTGAGTTACCTGGTAAAAAAGGAGAACGTGTTTCCATGTGATGTGAGGTACGTATCTTAACTGGGACCCTGAAATGCATGTCCCAGGGAGGGGACTGCTGTGCAGTGGGTTCTATAGATGGGAAAACTGAAAGGCCCATCCTGTCAATTGCCAAGGCAGAGAGCCAAAGGCAAGAGGGGCCCCGGGGGGAGCTCAAGCTGTGGTTTCCTGCCTCCCAGCCAAGAATTGTTTATTGGGGAAATGCCTGACTCAAAGGGAAATTGTTGTCTCTATGAATTCTGACTTGATTACTTTGTGCTAATCGGGAGCCTCCCTGCCAAAGGAAAAGCCAAATTTAATTTGGCCTCTTGACACTTGTGTCACCATATTGGTTGCATATCGATACTGTTTTTAACTGTTTTTATTATTAATGAGAACAATAATAACTTAAAATCTGGGTGATACCTTTTAATCAAATACACATAATGCACCGTCATCATCATCTTACTTAATCTTATACCACCCAGGAAGACTGAGAAAATGGAGGAGCTAAGGATGGTCAAGCAAGTTCCTCTATGCTGTTGACTCAAAGGATGGCCCACAAACTGCTCGGTACATATCTACCACCACAAAAGCATAGAAATCAAGAACACACCTTCAGATGTTTTTATGGCAATTGGACAGAATAATTTTATGTCTGATGCATCTCATGATTTAAAAAGGTTTTCAAGCCAGGTGTGGTGGCACATGCTAGTAATCCCAGCATTTGGGAGGCTGAGACCCGGAGGATCATTGTTCACAGACAGCCTCAGCTACTTAGTGAGGCCCTCTGCAACTCAGTGAGAACAAGTTTCAAAATAAAGAATAAAAAATAGGGCAGGGGGTGTAGCTCGGGGGTTGAATGCCCCTAGATTCCATCCCCAGACTTTCAAGGAAAAAAAAAGGTTTTCACTTGTGGACACTTTTTATTATATCTTATAAAGGTATCCATTTGTGATGAATTGAAAATTAAAAGAAATCCACCATAAAAATTGCTACTTCCTCGTAAACATTTGCAAAGTGCTGCCCTAGGCAGTAAACTGGGGGGCCAACCCTGCAAGCCTGTGTCTTTCTGCCCCAAATCCATCCCTTTTTCTCTTAGAGCACATCTGCTTCCTAGAGACAACTCTCAACCAATGGAATTTCATCTGCTCATGTTTACTCTACACCCAGAAAGTGTTCCTGTCTCTCAAGAGCTGCACTCTTCTGAAAAAGATACTCATGACAGCACATTAGTAGGATATTGCTAAATATATTTCCACTTAACACATGCAATTTTTTAATATCTGTGGATACTTATGGAATATTCAGTTGAGTTTAGACCAGTGAGTGGATCTATTAAACCTATACCAAGTAGGGCTCTTTTTCTAAACAAAAACAAAGAGAACAAACTGAAAAGGGTGGTGGGGCTTGGGAGGGAGGTTGCAGCGTGACCTTGGCATCTGATCCAAAGCTGTGCCCACGCCTTGTGCCACCCCCTGGACTCTTGTTACTTCCTCTTTCCTGCTCCACTCCCAGCCCAGGTCAAGGCTTAGGGTTCTCCTCCTAGGCCAGGCAGAACAGAGAGAGTCCAACATGCATCGCTTTGAGAAGATTGCTCACTCTGAGAAAACAAAGCCTCCTTCCCAAAAATAATGATTGGAGAAACATCTCTCAGTACCCGCATCTTGGAGGATCTGAGAGAGGAGAAGTCGCAGGCTGCTTCCCATGTGGCACTGTCTGGGGTGATGTTGCCTTTCTTTTCACTACCCTAGGACATTCTGTCTCCTGTCAACATGATTTCATTCTTGATCGAACCACATTTTATTTAGAAAGTATTATTTCTCTATCTCCCTGGCTATTTCCAGTGACCTCCAAAAAACCACTGCAAGAAGGAAGAAACATGGCTGGCTGCTGAGGCAGAGCTCTATGGGCCTTCCTTTCTACATTTGTGTTGTCACTGCCCCTTGACACGTCATAGGACATCACCTACAGTCCAGACCTGCAGTCTGATAAAACATCATAGATAACTTGAAAATCGAATGATGAATTACACAGTAGCCACACCAGGCTGTGGGCCATACCTTTGCATAAACTGTCACCATCTCATTTAAAAGATCCTTGGAGACCATCTAGACAACCAACACCTGCCCATAGCAGCATTTCTGATCATTTATTCTCTAGTCGCCCCTTGAATGGGACCCTCAGTCTATCCCAGGAGTCTTCCATGGGCAAGGTCTGATTCTTAGAGTTCTCTCCTAGATTAAATTAAGAGCTTTACCTACTATAACTTATACTTCCTCAATCTTATTTCCATCTTTCTCCCGTAAAGGGCTTTCAAATCTTTGAAGATAGTTATAAACTTCCATGACTGGTATACAACATTAACCTGACTCTTAATTTATCTAAAGGCTTCTCTAGACATTTTACCATCTTGTACATGTGCCCCAGAGATTATGCTAAATCTCTTCTGGTTCATATAAAGAAATTTTTAATCTCTACCCCAACTAATAAGCCTGCTTGATGGCCCTAAAATAATCCCATGTAGTTATTGACTTCTTTGTCTCACCTGATTTGCAGGGAAGGGTATAGAATGAGCAAACTAGAGACTAGCTGAAGCAAACTTAAAGGGTTTGTGTTTACCCAAAGTCCCAGGGCTGCCTTAGCTGGAGAGGCTGAACTGGAAGCAGCCCTTCCCTCATGACCCAGAATGTGTGTTCTAAACTCTAACACCAGGATTTAGATTCCAGACTCTCCTTATTAACTGGGTGACCCAAAGCATGCTGCTTAACCTCTTCTAGCTTTTCATTCCTCATCTGTAATAAAGGGATAATAACCATCCTGCCAGCCTCGTTGGGGTTATTTGTGAGGATCAAATGATTTAATCAATCCAAATCAGTCGGTCATTGCATGGCATGTCATAAATGCCCAATAAATGGCAGCAAGCATTAAGCAAAATTATATAGCACATAAAATTTGCCCTTGGTGCCCTTAAAAGGCACATTGCAAATGGGTTTGATCCAATCTTGTTGGAGACTATCTTTGTGCCAGTTTCCTCAAAGTAGATTGCCTCCATTTCTCTCCAGTGGTGATACGTGTCTTTTTGGAAGGTGAAGTTTTATTTCGAATGCTATGCAAATTTTTTTGTTCTTAATATCTGCAGCAAGCACCATGATTTAGTTAGCGTTCATCCTGGAACTCAGGCTTTAAGTTCTAAACAGCCACTAATTTCCTTTCTGATGTTCACTCATTTGTTCTATATTCCTATTATGGACCCCTGTGGGCCCTGGAGGACTTTTAGGAAGATGGGCAAGGGCCTGCATTTTAAAGAAGTCTTTTTTTTTTCACAATAAAAGATGGCCTCAGGCTTCCAGTTGCTCATACCATAAGCCTGGGGTCACCCTAGATGCCTTTCTTTTTTTGTACCCCATGTCTGATGATCAACAATTCCTATTTGACCTCAAAGGGGAGGTGTCTGGAGAGATCACTTTCCCCTCACTGGTTGTCCCTGGCCTAAGCCAGTGTCTTTACCTGGTTTGCTGTGCATCTTCTGCACCTTAGCACAGTAGCCAAAGACTTTTTAAAAAAATTGGGTCATGTCTTCGTTTTCCTTCCTGGCTGTCATAACAAAGTACCATAAACTTAAACAACAGAATTATATTCTCTTGCAGTTCTGGAGGCTGAAAGTTCACAATCAAGATGTCACAGGGATTTTTCCTGAGACCTCTCTCCTTGGCTTGTAGCTGGTCATCTTCCCTGCATCCTCACATGACCTTCCCTTGGTGCATGTTTTTGGTCCCATCTCCTCTTTTTATAAAGACACCAGCTAGATTGGGTTAGGGACCACCCAACAGTCTCATTTTAGCTTACTGCTTTAAAGATCCTGTCTCCAAATAGAGTTGCATTCTGAGGTACTGGGGGTGAGGACTTCAACATATGAGTTTTCTGGGAGGGACACAGTTCAGTTCTTAGTAATGGGATGTGCCCAGAATGCTCCCCTGGCTGTCCATCCCACTCACTAAGAGTAAAAAGCCCACTGTGGCCGGACCCATGTTGTCTCCCTCACTTTACCCTTTATCCTCTTCTGTTCACTCCTCTGCCACCACCACGCCCTCTTCACCATTCTCACACCCTGGACCTGCTGGACATCTCCAGACAGAGGGCCTGTGTATGGGCTGTTCCTGCTCCCTGGACCACTCATCCCTCAAGATCCTCGAGGCTACTTCCCTCCCCTCCCCAGCTTTCTACTTGAATGTCACCCATCAGCAAGGCTCCCCTGACCTCTCTGTGTAGAAGAGCAGCCATCTTCCCAATAGCCTATTCTCTGGCCTATCTTTATTATTTAAGTAGGATTTTTCACAATCAAATCTGACAGCATTTGCCTTTTATTTGACTCATTTCTTTTCTCACCTAATAAAACATATAGTCTACAAAAGCAAGATTTTGTTCTTGGTTATATTCCAAGTACTTAGAACAGGGCCTAGCTTGTAGGATTGAGTAAATGGATGGATGAATGGATGTACAGATGGATGGATGGATGGATGGATGGATGGATGGATGGATGGATGGATGGATCCTAGTAACTGCTAGGTATTTTTTTATTATGAATTCATTTCCTATTGGTGTATCTAGCATTACTTTTTACTCTTGAGCTTTGAGTTCGCATAAGATGTATGCTATATAAATATTAAATGGCACTGGTGGTCTTTAACCTTTTAGATTTGTGTCTTTAACCTATAATATTTTTCTTATTCTAAAAGTATGAACTCTCCCTTCTTCTAGCAATGCCACCCTCCCATTCTCTTTCAGTTTCTTTTGCAAATAAAAATTCTACTCGTTCTTTAAGGCTTTATTAAAATGCCATGTCCTTTGTGGCCCCTCTTTGGATTTCCATACAAAACTGCCATGTGAGGGCATAGAATTCTTCTCTTCTGCATAGGATGCAGCTCTCACCAGGCAATTGAATCTGCTGGTGCCTTGATCTTGGACTTTTAAGATTCCAGTGTGGTGAAAAATCCATTTCTATTTCTTATAAATTCCCCAGTCTCGGGTATTTTGTTATAGCAACACAAACTAAGACATCACTCTCCCCTCATTCCACCATAGCACTTATTATGTAGGCAGTATTCTGAAAACATTTATTGAGTGGGTTTCATAAAAAGTTACTCTGATCTTCAAGTTAGAAGATGCTCTTTTTTTTTTACTATTACAATGAACATTTTGTCATAAACTCCAGTAGTTACAGAAATAAGCTCTAGCTATGAGTGCACTACTGCTTCTCTTGTTGAACAGTTCCTATTCTGTCTTGTTTTGGCCAATATTAGAAGCAAGGTAAAAGTTCCTCCTTTAGAATTAAACCTATGTCTTACACGTCATGTCTAATATTATCAAGCTAGAACATCAAGATAGCATAGTTATAAATGATAGTCATCAAAGTATCTCATTTTTCTTTTTTTTTAATAATTTATTTTTTAAATTGGTGCATTGTAGTCATATATCAATCACATTGGAGTACAAGACTTGAGAGGATATACAAGCACACATCATCCAATTAGCCCTCCTCCAGCCCCCATCCCATTCCCTCCCCCTCCCTCCATCGCACGCTTCTTTGGTGATTTACTTTGATACATTTGTTTATGTACCTCCTGCGTTTTAAAGAGGCTCCGTCCTCCAGTATTACATACCCTCTGATTGGTCACATTAGTTGCTTCACTATAGGGCCCTTTCTATAGCTCAACCTCTTCCTGTTGCCCTTTTCCTCCTAGTTATTGCTGATTAAGAGAAGCGTCTGATTTATATTTTCTGCGATATTTCTCTGTGCATGCTGCGTTGCAAGTACCGATCCCACTCTTGATGGTCCCAGTAGTGGTCTGGCTACTCAGTGGACTGATCCAGACCTCGCTGGCTCAAGCAGCGGCCTTGCCTCATGGGAGGCCCCAGTTCTGGTCTCGCTGGCCCTTGCACCGGTCTAACCCCTAAGCTGGCTTTGGTCCCGGCCTTGAGGGCGCAGGAGTAAACTTGCCTCATGCCAGGCTCCGATGCTGGCCATTGGCCCCTGCACCGGTCTAACCCCTTGGCAGGATTCCAATCCCGGCCTCGGAGGCCCCAGCACCGGCCTAGCCTCACGGCATGCTCCAATGCCGGCCTCGTTGGTCCCAGCACCGGCCTAACCCCTCGGCAGGTTCCGTTCCCGGGTTAGGAGGCCCCAGCACTGGCCATGTCTCACGGCAGGCTCCGATGCTGGCCTCGCCTCACGGCAGGCTCCGATGCCGGCCTTGCTGGCCCCAGCACCGGTCTAGCCCTTTGGCAGGTTGTTATCCTGGCCTCGGAGGCCCCAGTACCGGCCTTGCCTCATGGCAGGCTCCAATGCCGGCCTCCCTGACCCCAGCACCGGCCTAACCCCTCGGCAGGCTCTTATCCTGGCCTCGGAAGCCCCAGTACCGGCCTTGCCTCATGGCAGGCTCCAATGCAGGCCTCGCTGAACCCAGCACCGGCCTAACCCCTCGGCAGGCTCTTTTCCTGGCCTCGGAGGCCCCAGTACCGGCCTTGCCTCACGGCAGGCTCCAATGACGGCCTCGCTGACCCCAGCACCAGCCTAACCCCTCGGCAGGCTCTTATCCTGGCCTTGGAGGCCCCAGTACCAGCCTTGCTTCACGGCAGGCTCCGATGCCGTCCTCACTGGCCCCAGCACCGTCCTAACTCCTCGGCAGGTTCCGATCCCAGCCTTGGAGGCCCCAGCACTGGTCATGCCTCAAGGCAGGCTCCGATGCCGGCCTCGCTGGCCCCAGCACTGGCCTAACCCCTCGGCAGGCTCTTATCCTGGCCTCGGAGGCCCCAGTACCGGCCTTTCCTCACGGCAGGCTCCAATGCCGGCCTCGCTGAACCCAGCACCGGCCTAACCCCTCGGCAGGCTCTTATCCTGGCCTTGGAGGCCCCTGTACCGGCCTTGCCTCAAGGCAGGCTCCGATGCCGGCCTCGCTGGCCCCAGCACCGGCCTAACCCCTCAGCAGGCTCCGATCCCGGCCTTGGAGGCCCCAGCACTGGTCATGCCTCAAGGCGGGCTCCGATGCCAGCCTCGCTGGCCCCAGCACCGGCCTAACCCCTCAGCAGGCTCTTATCCTGGCCTCAGAGGCCCCAGTACCATCCTTGACTTACAGCAGGCTCCGATGCCGGCCTCGCTGGCCCCAGCACCGGCCTAATCCCTCAGCAGGCTCTTATCCTGGACTCGGAGGCCCTAGCACAAGCCTTGCCTCACGGCAGGCTCCGATGCCGGCCTCGCTGGCCCCAGCATCGGTCTAACCCCTCTGCAGGTTCCAATCCCGGCCACGGAGGCCTCAGTAGTGGCCTTGCCTCACAGCAAGCTCCAATGTCGGCCACTGGCTCCAGCGCCTGCCTAACCCCTCAGCAGGTTCCGATCACTGTCTCTGTGGTTATTATTTCAAAGGTTCCAGGTGTAATGTATCAGATCTCTGCTTCCCCTGAGTATTGGCCACTGGCACTGCCACTGCCTCCACCGTTTCAAATCCTTCCCAGGCTCTTTTTCCACTCTGAATGTTGTCCAGTGTTCCTAAGCATGCGTGATGGTAGCATTCGACATTTGGTGTAATTTCTCCAAAAAAATAAAGTTGGTAAGATCTGGTTTCTGCTTCTCCTGAATACAAGTCTCCACCACCATCGCGGAGAACTCTTTCAACACTGCATTTCTCCTTGGTCTCCACTAAACTCTCTCCTTATATGTGATGTCTGAGATTCTTAACAATATAGAGAAATAGCAGTCCTCTTTCACGGCGAATTTTTCCATAAGTTCCAGTGCATTTAGATAAGTTTTGTCTGCATCTCCAGTGTCCTGGCATCCATAACGGCTTTCTTACCTCCTCTCCGATATTTTTCTTTATCTTTTTCTGTTCTGGGCCCAGTTTCTCCAGGGGTCTGGCGTGCTACTCACAGTTCGGCCCGGGGCCCAGAGTCCCGAAACCCGGGCCCCAGCTGGTGTGCCCCGCGCACGACCCCCGCCCAGAACCCAGCATCTTACTGGGCCTGGTTTTTCCAGGGGTCTGGCGTGCTACGCGCAGTTCAGCTGGGGCCCAGAGTCCCGCGACCTGGGCCCCATCTGGCGTGCCCTGCGCACGACCCCTGCCCAGAACCCAGCTTCTTACTGGGCCCGGTTTCTCCAGGGGTCTGGCGTGCTACTCACAGTTCGACATGGGGCCCAGAGTCCCGCGACCTGGGCCCCAGCTGGCGTGCCCCGCGCGCGACCCCTGCCCAGAACCCAGCATCTTACTGGGCCCGGTTTCTCCAGGGGTCTGGCGTGCTACGCGCAGTTCGGCCCGGGGCCCAGGGTCCCGCGACCCGGGGCCCAGGGTCCTCATTTTTCAATTTAATTCTCAAAGCAAACCCAGCATAATTGATAAATAGGAAGAAAATGGTCATCTTCTCAGCTCCTCTGTCAAATGAGATTCATATCTGATGGTCCAGCTGTATGCAGTATCCTTGGACTTAAAGATGAAAGTTAAACTTCAGAATTGTACACTGACACTGGAAAGATAGGAAAAAAACAGCTAAAGGGGGAGAAGATGAGTGAGGGTACATCCTAGACAGATTATAGGAAATAGAATATTAGTGTGCCAGGTAAATTCTCATGGAAATAGTTGAAATCTCTGAGTTTGAATTAAAAGGCAAAATATTAACGAAGTTGAAACACAATTATCATTCATATATATCAATACTCAATTGCTGTCTTTAACAATGTTTTATTTTCATCTAATGGACTTTGGTTTAGGAAATAAAAGTAGCACACGTTCAGTTCTGCTGGGATAAATTTTCTACCTTATGGGCCTTAGAAATGAACAAATAAATACATGTCAACGAATTCAGTCTTCATCTACCTTTTCCTATCCTAGAACCCCTCAACAGATCAGGAAAGTTCTGTCATTTGCCAGGGAAAAATTCAGGCAGTCACTAACTTGAAATCTTGGAGTAAACACGGGCTTTCCAAAGGGAAAGGAAGGAAATGGAAGAAGGGCACAAGTGTCTTGTTCATCTTGTGCTTCTATATCAGAATACAAAAAAATGGGTAATTTATTAAGAGAAATTTATGAATCATAGTTCTGGAAGTCAGAGAACAAGCAATAGTCCAACATACACACTCAAAGGAAGAAGGAGTGGGCATGCTCAAGAGTTAGATGCTCCTTATAGGTCTCAGGCTCTTCCCTTTAAAGGGAACTGTGTCAGTAGTGAGCATGGGGAGGGCATGGGAATAATGTTGCCCCCAGTCTTAGTCATGGAGGTGGGTGGGTCACAGTCTGGTGCTTTAAGGATCCCTACGTTGACCTCTGCCCGTCAACAGATAATGTTTAGATCCGTAATCATTATTTCTCTAATATTTTCCCTTGGATTTATTTAGTGTAAACAAAATTCAACTCTGTAAACTAGCAATGTATGTAGGTATTGATACTCACAACGCTCTAAAATTCAAGGGATTTTTAAGAATGTAGGCCTGTAGGAACACAGGCTTGGGGAGTAAAGGTGAGGGTATTCATGGAACTTCTTAGATTTAAAGTTACAGTTTCTTTTCCCTTTCCTATTGGTCTCTTTTCTATTTATTATTATTTATTCTAGCCTAAGAAAGAACAACCAGATGAAGAGGGAGCGAGAGCATCGTAATCAACTCAAAGGAGAGATTAAGGCTGTCACCAAATGGGCAAATGAGATTTTTAATAAGAAGAGGAAGGAAGTTGGTAGTTATTCTCCAGGTTTTTATTGTTTTTAGTTTAGTTTTTGGTTTTGGTTTTGGTTTTGGTTTTTTGGTGGCTGGGGGTGGGACCCAGAGGCTTTCTACCTCCCAGCTGTACTCTCAGACCTATTTTATATTTTATTTGGAAACAGGTTCTCACTAAGTTGCCAAGAGCCTCACTAAGGAGCTGAGGCTGGCTTCAAACCTGTGCAATCCTCCTGTCTCAGCCTTCCAAGTGCGGGGATTACAAGCGTGAGCCACCACACCCAGATGATTCTCCAGGTGTTTAGAAGACCAGTAATGGCAGAAGGCTATAATAAGACATAAGGAAGAACATCAGAACCATTGGAAAGACAACTTAGATCTCTAGGCAAGAACATATATCTATGTTAGATACATTGAAGTACGTTGTTAACTCTACCATGATTTAGAGTTAGATAATATGGTAATAATATGGTAATATTAGGCCTACATCTGTATTTGTTAACACAGACCAGAATAACATTGCTCAACCAGATCATGAAGTTTCCAGAACCTTCTAGAACTCTCAGAAACACCTCTTAGATACTACATGTCAAGCATTCTGATCAACACACAGTAAAACCCTTACAGGCTTTCCTTTAGAATAATATTAATAAATGTATATTTATAATATAGCTTATTCTTTGGTTTACAATGTCCCTTTTTATATTTATGTATTAGCTAGGGATAAAGTGATTACTTGGAAGAATATTAAAGGAGGAATCACTTATATTAGGCAGAAGAAATTGAAATTGATAGCCAAAAAAATCCCTCAGTCTCTAGAAGTCCATTATCCCATGATTATTTTAAGTCTTTCAATGTGCACAATACAATTTATAATCCTAGGATAAATCCATTTTATGGTGACAATTACTTTTCCTCATTTTGCCTTAAGGGTCACAAGAAATTCTAGAGAATAATACTTGCTTGAAAATCCCTAGAGTTTCTTTCAGTTTTAACAGTCTGACATACTTGTTGCATTGGCTTATAATGTTTCATGTGCCAAAGAGAGTATTCGATGAAAATCAACACACACAGGATGATACCCTATCTCAGATGAAACTCTGGAGTCCTAGATGTCATTTGCTTGTCAACTGGCACCTATTTCAAAATCAGTGTTGTGTTCTTTGTACAGAAAAGGGCAGACATTGCAAAGTGAAATGTGTTTCCAGGTAAAGGTTCTCTTCTTTTGTTGAGCACCATCTCTTTAGAATCTCATGCAATTCTGGTTAGACATATATCTTTACTTCTTGGAAGTCAGAGTTATCAACCACTTACTTTAGGTTACTTTCTGTAAGTGGCTGCACATCAGTATCAGTGCAAAGTAATGTTACTGTGACCAGTGTCTGTCCTCTCCTACTAGCCTGGAAAGCAATTTAGTTAGTGGAAAGTTAAAGTGAGACTATACAAACCAGAGAAAACTAAGGAGAAATGGGTAACAGGAGAAACTCTAGATGAAGAAGGAGATCCTTTAGAGGAGCAAATAAGGCAATTGAACTGAGGGGAAGGGAGGGGGAGGAGGGAAACTCTCTAAAGCACATGGTGTACTTAAATAAACATCAAAGTCAATCACTAAGCCAGGCATGGAAAGGAGGGATGGGGATGGAATGGGGTGGGGATTGGGTAAGGGCTAATTGGGTGATATGTGCATGTATGTCTACATAAGTCTTTTATCCCATTAAGATGCATGACTACAATGCACCAATAAAATAATTAAAAAATAAAAATGAATAAACATTTTTTAAAAAAAGAAAGTGTGTTTTAAAAAGTGAGAGAATCTTGAGTTCCTGTGTCTACTTCATTAAAAACCCTCTTAGTTGAGTTGTGGTGACACATGCCTATAATCCCAGTACTTGAGTCAGGCATGATGGCACACACTTATAATCCCAGTACTTGAGAGGCTCAGACAAGAGGATTTGTGGCCAGCCGCAGCTATTTAGTGAGGCCCTCCACAATCAGTGTAACCCTGTTTCAAAATAAAGAATATAAAAATAGGGCTAGAAGTGTAGTTCAGATGTAGAATGCCCCTGGAGTCAATCTCCAGTACTAAAAAATATATATATGTATATTCCCAGTACTTAGCTAAGATAGCAGGATATTAGGTTCAAGATCAGCCTCAGCAATTTAGCAAAACCCTGTTTGAAAAAAAATTTTTTTAAGTGCTTAGATTGTAACTCAGAGATAGAATACCCTTTAATTCAATCCCAGTACCAAAAATAAAGTAAGAAGAAAGAAAAAAAAAGAAACCTTGCCCTTTTTATTATTATTATTTTTATTTATTTATTTATTTATTTTGGTGGTACTGGGGTTCCTGGAAGCCCTTCTTCCTCCGGTCTACACTCCCAAACCTATTTTTATATTTTTGAAACAGAGTCTCTTACGCCAGCGCGGCTGGCTTCGAACCTGCGCGATCCTCCTGTCTCCACCTCCCAAGCGCGGGGATTACAAGCGTGCACCACCACGCCCGGCAACCTTGCCCTTTTTAATACAAAGTAATTTTACTTTGGTTTCCTTGGAAACCATTGTCCATAAAGGTTTTGCGGGTCAAAAACATAAAAATACCAAAGGCAATGCTTTAATAAATTAATGGATAGTATCTGTCATTAAGAAGTAATTAATGGATACTCATAATTAATAGCTATATTGTAATGACTAGTTTATGATGACTTAGATGTTCAAGAGCATCCCTGGTTAAAACAATAGCTACCAACACCAATGTCTACAAAGCACACTGCGCCAATATTTCCCCCTGACCTTACAGCAGCCTGTGAGGTAGGCAGGTAAGTTTCTCCATTTAACTGGGGAGAACCAAAGACTAGCAGGGACAGCTAGTAGGTGACTTGGCTGTGGCTCAACCAGAGTCCTCATTCCATATCTGACCTTTCGGGTACTACACCCACCCACCCCCAGCCAAGGATGACCTAAGACATTCACAGATGTCTAGAAACAGGTAGTTGGTTGGATTCTGTACATCTTATGATTTTATTCATCACATCCCCATCCTAGGCAATATTTAAGAAATGCAGGTCACTGTTCTTGGCAAAACAGAGAAAGGGTTGAAAATTGATTAATTTAAGCCCATTACCACTTCTGGAAAAAGAAACTCAAGATGCATCCTCTGCTCAGGAAAGTTTGGTAGTCTGGTCTATATAGAGAATGGCATAGTTTCCCGCTACTGGAGTCCAACAAGAAATCAAAAGCTCTAATGTTACATTATCTTGGAAGGCTAATCCTAGGCCATGATATACCACACAATGTGGGCCCGCTTTCTTAAAATGAAGCTGATTAACTATTTTCTTGAGCTTCAGTGGTTATTTCTGTCATTTTTCAGCCTTAGGCATTGCAGTTTGTAGCATAATTTATCACACATTTTTGGTCTCTAAGAGGAAAACGGCTTGATTGTTCTCTCTCCCCTCTGCAGACTCTCTTTAGAACTTGTACTGATGAAATTACCAAAGCTGTTCCTATTGAAGTTTAATATCATTTTCACTGTCATATTTGTAGATAATAAATTTTCTCAGTCCTTTGGGGAGATTAATACCTTTCTTTTTCTCTCTCATTTTCACAATCGATGCATTTGGAATCAGATGCCAGAAAGCAATATCCCTTTATTATACGTTCTGCTTGAGAAATGATGGTAAAATAGCTCTCAAGTATTTTCAAGGAAGATTAAGGATTTTTAAAAGACAGTGATTTTTAATTTCACTCCTTGGCCCTCATTCCCTACAAGAGTTTCAGAGATATGTGATAGCCAGCATTCCTCACCACGGATACCAGGTCAAAGTGTTTTTCTTCTCCTCAGCCTAGTACCATGTGATTGAGAGAAAGTGATGATTATCTATATCCTTTGAAAGGAGACTACCTGATGTAATGGCCCCGACTGCATGTCGGTGTCTTGGCATTCACTGCTTTATGAATTATGTAAAATAAGACCTGTGCCTTAGCCTCCCCCAGTAATGAGCATGAAAGGTCAGCCAGTCTCTTTATTTCAGAGTCTAGAGAGTCTGTATAAACACATGACCATTTAAAGGGTAGGAAAATGATCAACCAAGGCTCAGCACTGTAATCTTAATCTCTGTGTTCCCTACTTGGTTGAGCAGAGTCAAAGAAGAGAGCTGAGTTTTCTAAAAAGAAGTATTGATATGTCATTCTTGATGGTGATAGGTCCAAGGGGAGAAGATAAATCTTTTTCTTTACTACTGTCTCAGAGACATAAAGAAGAAAATTTTGTTTTGTTTCTTAGGTTTTAGTTGTTTCGTGTGTGTGTGTGTGTGTGTGTGTGTGTGTGTGTGTGCTGGGAATTGAACCTAGGAGTGTTCTACTTCTGAGCTACACCCCCAGTCCTTTCCTAAGTTGCTGAGGGCCTTGCTAAGTTGCTGATACTGGCTTCAAACCTGTGATCCTCCTATCTCAGCTTCCTAGGTACTGATATTATAGGCATGTACCAACATGCCCAGCTATAAAGAGAATTTTACTTACTACCATTTTACTCTGAAGCTTTCCAAATGCTTCTTAATTTAATGTTTCTTTTCTAAATATCATGACTTCTGTTTTAGGTAAACTTCTGTTCATTCTTCCAAGTTTATTCATTTCCATGAAGGGAGATATTCAGGCTGATCCATTCTCTAAGGAGACCACAAGGACAAAACAAAATAATCATCCTCAGGCATTACTTACATTTAAGCAAGGGAAACAGATGCTAAGACAAGAAATATGCAGTATGTAAAGCGGGGTAGAAAAATAAGGCAGGGTGGTGGGAAGAGACTGATGGTTACGGATTTCTGTCCTTAAGGACATACATCATCAAAGTGACCACAATAAGTGCCAAGCCCATTGCGAACCCCCTTTCTCTTGACAATACTTCATGATCCCAGATGGGGTCACTCAGCAGGGTGATTATTTCTTCTTCTGTCTTATAAGCTATCGTCTCTGCACACCTATGCACCTGTTGCCATGTGCTGCTAAGGTCTAGAATTCAAACCCACCTGTGTATTCCATAATTAACCTTTCATCAAGGGGCTTTTCATGGCAAAATTCACTGAAAAAGATTTATAAAGATTATTATATTTCATTTTTAAAATTAATTGTATAAACTGCATCTCACAGTTGGCATGTACATATTAGGGAAAATAGGGGGTATTGCTTCTGGGAGAAGGCTGACTGTGTAGTTAATGGAGAGAATACAGTCTCCAGAGTAAAAAGACCCAAGTTCACATCCTACTGTGGGCACAGCCAAGTGGTCACTTACATTCATAGAGACCTAATGTCCTCAACTATGAAATCAAGATAGGAAAATGTCCTTAACTCTGCAAATGGTTGCCAATTAAATGAGATTATGAATGTTTACAGTGTGTTTCCATAGAACACATAAGGGGCAAAATAACATATAAAGTTGTTTTGAAAGATACTCCTGCTCCTTTATCTTGAGTTGTGCAGCCCCTCCTCCAAGTATTTAGTAGCATGAGAATATTCTAAAGTGGAGCATCTGTCTAATGTCTTGTGGGCGTCATGGATGCTCTTCGGTTTCTGTGTGTCTGTCCCTATTACATTTGTCATAAATGTTGCATTATTTGGAGCTACAGAGATAATGGACAACAGAAGCTCTTCTTTTTCTTCCTGGATAATAAGGCCTTTGGTGTTTGCATTTGTTATAAAATGTTGGTGTAAAGAGAAAACTTAGAGATCTCTTTCAGCCCAGTGTCCTCACCATACAGAGAAACCTAATCCTAGATAGTCCTAATTGAAGTGCACTGACAGCTTGAAGTAGAAATGGAAGATGTCATAACCTTCGGCTCTCTCTTTTATATCTCCTGTGCACAGAAGATAGGCAATAGGAACTCTGCACCTGGGCTCTTTGGAATGTCTTCTTGGGAAAGAGATTGATAGATCACTATTTCTAAAACCCTTAATTCTCTTTTCACAAGGATAAAAGAATAAGGCATTTTCTAAGAGTGAGGGATAATCATTGTAGTGAATAAAGTGATGGAAACTGTGTTAGTGTTCCATTACAGCATTCCATTACTATAAAAAATACCTGAGATGAGTGACTCATAAAGAGAAAAAGGTTATTTTTGGCTCACAGTTTTAGTGGTTTCAGTCAGTGATCAGTTGACCCTGTTACTTTGGGCACCACATCATGACAGGAACATATACGATGGAGCAAAGGTAGTCCATGGTCAGGGAGCAAAAATAGGCAGTGTTGCAGAGTCTCCTTCAAAAGCACCCCCCAGTAACCTAAGGACATCTCAGAAGGCCCCACCTCCTATAAACTCCACCGTCTCCCAGTAGAACCGTCCTGTGGAGCAAGCTTTCACCACATGGACCTTTGAGGAACACAAGATCCAAAGTACAACAGGATGTAATGTGTCTACTCTGATCCCAAGACTTGACTTCAAATAGTTGATTTGTCCACCAGTTTTATAAACATGCTCAGTGATGAGGTTGTTGTATGAAGACAATGAATACTTAGCCCTGCCTTTGAAATCATTATGAGTAGGAGGGTAAATGCTTAGTCATGGGACCATAACATAATGCATCAGATGCCATGACATGGTAGGACCAGGGTCTGCGGATGCAGTGAAGGGACTTTTTTCCCCTTGGGAAAAAAAAAGTCAGAAAAAAAAGCTACTAAGAATAATGGCATCCAAGTTGTCCCTGAAGGATGGAGAGAATGCTCCAGGCCAAATTCTGAAGGGAGAATACAAAGGTAAAGTGATCAGGGAGCAGAAGAGAATAGGCAAGAACGTTCACAGTGTACTCCAGCAGTGGAGAGTGGCCTGGTTTGGCTGAAACACTGAGAATATGGTCAAGAAAAGTAATGTTATGGTTTGGGTTTGGAATGTCCCCCAAAAGCACATGTGTTGAAATTATGGTCCCTCATGCAGCAAGGTTCAGAGGTGTGGTGTGACTAGAGGAGGTGGGTCACTAGGGGCATGGCCTTGAGGACCATATATATCTGTGGCCACTTCTTGCCTCTCTTCACCTCTGGCTACCATAACTGGGAGCAGCTTTTCTCCATCACACATTGCTTCTGGCGTGTCTGCCTTACAGCCAGCCAACCACAGGCTGAACCTCTGTAACTGTGAGCCAAATAAATCTTTCCTCCTCCACATTGTGCTTGTCAGGTATTGGTCAGAGTGATGGAAACATTGATTAAAACAAGTGACAAATGAAATTGAAAGGAGTTGTGTGGATCAGTGAGTACTAAGTAATAGTTAGATGATAGCAGGTTCTGGTGTGCTCTTGAACTATTAGGTGACCATAGATAATAATGATAATGTGTTGTGTGTTTCTAAAAGCTAGAAGAAAGGACAGAAAAGACTTTGAATGTTTGTTTTGTTACCATAAAGAAATTGTTTTTGTTTTGTTTTAAGATTGTGAGGGGTGGCTGGCTAAGTTGCCCAAGCTGTTCTTGAATTTATGATCCCCCTACCTCTACCTTCCAAGAAGCTGGGATTATAGGTACAAGTCACTATAGCTAGCTTTTTATTGTATTTGCTTTACCATAAGAAAAAAAAAACAAAGGTTTGAAAAGATAGATAGGCTCACCCTAATTTAAGCATTACATAATGTATGCATGTATCGAAACATCATATGATACCCCATAAATATGTTCAATGTTGATGATTTTGTATACCTATTTAAATTTTATTTTAAAAGTCCAAATAGAGATAAAGGCAGGACAGATGGGTGAAAGGAAAAAAAGGAAAGAACTGAGGGTCCAATTGTCAGGTACCTCCTAGTTTATGCCAAAGAGGATGGAGTTTATCCAGTTTACAATGAGGACTATAATTGAGAGGATTAGATAATAGCAGTAGAAAGGGAAGACTGGGTGGTGGTGTGGGAGGAAGGAATTCTGGAGGCAAGGTGGGCATGGACAGCAATCAAGACATCAGCAAGAGATTAGGTCCTAGAGTCACCTGACTACCTGAATTTCAGTAATGTCTGCTCCTTCTAGCAGTGTGACCTCGGCTATATACTTTGAGATTTTGTCCTCTAAGATGGGACGATCACAAGAGTACCTATCTATTAAGGTTGTTATGAATTCAGAGTGTATTTTGTAAATGAGATATTTTATCATTATCTATAATCATCTAGTAAGGATTACTGGATTATTACTCTATGTAGGAGGTTAGGATGAGATGCTTTATGTTTAATTGTGGGGTTAGTAGTCAGCCAGCCAATGGGAAGAGGAACAGAGAACACAGCCCATGTGCAGTGAAGTCCATTTGTACTTGAAACAAACTAAATGTTTACTGCAGAGAGTTTTGACGCACACGGTCCAGAAAAGAGCTGAGTATGTGAGTCAGTTTCTCTGCAGGGAGTTTGGCAGGTTCTTTAGAAGATGTGGTGACTCTGTCAGGCCACTAGAGTGTTGTTGAATAAACTACTAATAAGGTAACATAATGAGAAAAGCTGCATTAATAGGGTGACTACTCAGAAACCAAAGCAGGGTGCAGATAAGTCACTGAGCGGCACCGTGGTCGTAACAAAGTGTAGATGAAGCCTGCAGAATGCCAGTCCGAGACACTGCAGTTCAGGAACCTACACTGCAGTGTGGTGATGCTTCATTATACAGTGAAGGTTGTGCATCTCATCAATACCAAGGTTGTTTTTGACGGGACTCACAAGGTATAATCCTGAGACTGCACCATGTAACAAAGCCACTGTGAATGCTCTACAGTGGCTACGCCAGTGGTTCCTAGCCCAGGGCCATTTTGCCTCCTGAAGGACAATTGGTGATGTCTGGACATATTTTTAGTTGTCAGAACTGGAGTAAATGCTACTAGCATCTAGTGGGTAGAAGTCAGGGGTGATGTTACACATTGCCCACAAAGCAAGAACTGTCTGCTCCAAAATTTAAGTCATGCTTTTGTCAAAAAAGCCTGATCTCAGTCAGCATTTAACCAAAATTTGATGTCTACATGTTGATCATTCAAAAAATGACTTTAAGGCAATCTTTTAAAAAAGGTTTAATATCTGATTAAAATGTATATATATGTATGATATAGATATTAGTATATGTGTATTATAAGTATAAAAATATATTTTGACATGTTATTCACGTAGAATTAGCATGTAAAACCTATGATAGCAAAGATTACTTGATTAAGATGAGGCTAGAATCAGTTTTTAAGTTTTTTTAAAGTATTGGTATAAGGGAAAATATGAATTGTATAGATGGACTTCAAAAGCTTTCATAAAAAAAATTAGGGAAGTATGAGTATGATCAAGGTTTAGGAAAAATTAGTTGAGTTCAGTGCTCAGGAAATTTTTTCTGTAAAGAACTGGATAGCCCAGTACAGTGGAACATACCTATAAACCCAGTTCTTGGGAGGTTGAGATAGAAGCATTACAGTTTTAAGGTCAGAGTACAGTAATTTAAGGAGACCCTGTTTCAAAATAAAAAGGGCCAGGGTGTAGCTCATTGTAGAACACCCTGGGTTCAATCAATCCTCAATATCCATCCCCCTCATATACACACACAGAAGTGGATAGTAAATACTTAAAGCTCTGTCGCATCCACTCTGCCATTCTAGTGCAAGAGTAGCCATGGCTGTAGGTAAATGATGAGTCCCTTTGCCTTCATGGCTGTTCTGAACCCATGATTCAGGTGAGTCCATTGAACCCAGTGGTCCAGCAGTGGCCAGATCATGACAGGGTAAACACTGTTATCTGCCTTGATTAGTAAGATTCAAATATTTACAAAGTAATGGTGCTCATTTTTTATACACATTGATGAAAAGGCCTGATATATCCTCCATCTCCCATGGATACAATTAGTAGGATTTGTGTTCAAAATACACAATTTCATAAGCATCACAGTTCAATTTTGGGATACAGAATATTGTAACAGAATGGGTTCACATCTTACCTCCTTCCCTTCCCATTTGCATTTGTGGGCCAACTAATTCCCCTCTCAGAGACTCAACTTCCTGCATCATAAAATGGGAATAATAGCACCTCTCTTGCAGGGTTATTATAAGGATGAAATAAAATGATGTGTGTGAAAGTTCCTAGAGTGGTGGGGACAGTCAGTAAATGTTCCTTTTTTTTTTAACTCTCTCCTTTTTTTTT